>NW_026688269.1:0-125874 GCF_030445035.2 Dasypus novemcinctus | reverse complement strand
TGCAGCACTCATTCATTCACTTATTCAGCAAACCTTGAGGCCTGCTGTGTGTGAGGCACTGAGCTAGGGAAGTGGGGACACTAAGGGCACCCCCACCCCAGTCATGGTTCCCTGCTAAACAGGGGGTCTGTTCCCATGGGGACAGGCTAGGGCAGATCCTGGCTATGGCCCTCGGGCTGTGTAGTCGCTCCCTTCCTCCTTCCCCGGTGCCTGCCATGTGCTCCTGAGATTTGACTCTGGCATGCGAGCGACCCAGAGAGGGAGGGGAGGGGAGAGGCGACAGGGAGGAGGTGGATGCTTTAAAAAATAAATACAGGGAAGCAGACTTTGCCCAGTGGTTAGGGCGTCCATCTACCACATGGGAGGTCCTCAGTTCAAACCCCGGGCCTCCTTGACGCATGTGGAGCTGGCCCATGCGCAGTGCTGATGTGCGCAAGGAGTGCCCTGCCATGCAGGGGTGTCCCCCGCATAGGGGAGCCCCACGTGCAAGGAGTGCACCCCATAAGGAGAGCCGCCCAGCATGAAAGAAAGTTCAGCTTGCCTAGGAATGGCGCTGCACACACGGAGAGCTGATGCAACAAAACGACGCAACAAAAAGAAACACAGATTCCTGTGCCGCTGACAACAGAAGCAGATGAAGAACACGCAGCAAATAGACATGGAGGACAGACAACCGGGGTGGGGGGGAAAGGGGATAGAAATTTAAAAAAAATACGAAGTTCCCACATACCCCCCCATTAGTATTACTTATTTATTTTTTATTAGAGAAGTTGTAGATTTACAGAAAAACCCTGGAAAACATACCGGTTACCATGTAACACCCTGTCATTCCCACCTTGGTTTAGTGTGCTCCCTTTGTTACGTTGATGAAAGAGTATTATCATAACTGTACTATTAACTACAGTCCCTAGTTTGCATTAGAGTTCACTGTGTTGTACAGTCCTAGGGTTTTTTAAAGAAATGTTATTCTAGTAGCATTCTTGGACATTCCCCCTTTTTAAACCACGTTCAAATAAACACTGCAGTGGCATCCGTTATGTTCCCCACCTTGTGTGGCCGCCACCACCTCTGCTGCCCAACTTTTCCTTCAACCCTGCCCACAGCCCCCGAAAGGCCTGAGTGCCGGTGGGGGACACTCGGGGGACGGTCGTGCCCGGGGCCTGTGCTGGTGGGTGGCAGGTGCCGCGGAGCGCCCGCCGTGGGCTGCAAACCTTGGCTAACCCGAGGCGAGTTCTGTCTGGAGCTAAACCCGACGCTGAGGGTGGGCACCGGGCAGGCGCGGGAAGCAGGCTCTGGAAGCGGGTGGTGGGCCCAGCAGCAGGCGTTTGCGGCCAGCGTGCCCGGCCGGCCTGCGCCACCTCGCCAGCCGGGAGCGGGGCAGCGCGGCCCCCCGAGCTCGCGCGGCCGGGTTTCCGTCACCTGGCTCGGCGTGCTCGGTGGGAGCCGGGTGCGAGCCCGGGCGGCCGCCGAGTGCTTGGGTCGTCCTTACTGGCGGGCCTCGGGCGCCCCCCGCCGCCCGCCCGCCGTCCGGGGAGACAGGCATAAAGGAGGTGGAGGCCCCGGGAGACCCGCGTGCTGGGGCCGCGAGCCCCCTGCGCGCGTGGGCTCCTCGGGCCCCTCTGCGGGGCTGGCCTGGGCTGGCCGTGCGCCCGCAGGCGGCGCTCGTGGCGGGGAGGCCAGCGCTTCCCCGGGGCGAGCGAGAAGGCGGCGCCTGGGCCCTGCGGAGCCGCCCCTGTGTCAGCTGCGGGGGGACGGGCGAGGGGCTCTCCTCTCAGGCAGGTGGTTCCAATTTGGGGCGACTGGTGATTTTGACTGAAGCTGCTGTAAACATTTGAAACAAAACAAAAGATCATCTCTCTGGAGTCAGAGAGCTCTGGGTGTGAATCCCAGCCTGGGCCACCTGTCAGCTGCCCCTGGGCGACTTCTCGCCCAGACTCTCTTTCCGCATCTCTAAAATTTGGGTAGTTGCCCTCACTCCTGGGGGCTGTGAGGACCGGATGAGAAAGAGTAGACACACCTGGCACCTCGGGTGCCCACGAACGGCAGCTGTCCTGAGGCACTCTTTGCCCCATCCTCCGGAGGGGTCGCCCCGGGTGGCCTTGACACCCGAGGGCCGGTGCAGCCAGATGGAAAGGGCGACTAGCGCTGTGGTTGGCTGTGGGTTAGTTGGCATGGGGAGCCAGCACCAGGCGAGGAGTCAGAGGAGGCCCAAGGGCTGAGTCCTGGTTCCGTCGACTTGGAGCAGGTCAGCGGTCCTCTCTGAACCTTATTGTTTTCCTCTGTGAAATGGGATTGCTAGCATCTTATATTCAGAATTCTTGGTTCCTGGCACCAACCATCACCAGTTGGGACAAGGTCTTTCTCTTTTTACATTTTACTTTATTATTATTCCCCCTTTTTCATTGACTCCCCACCTCCCCCGCCCAAGGACCCACTCTAATATGTCCTTGGCTGTTATGTTGGGGTTCTTCAGTGAAACAGTACTGGTAGGATAAATCATATATGTGATTTATTACAAGGACTTGGCTCACCCAACTCTGGAGGCTGGCAAGTCCGAATTCTGTATGGCAGGCTGTAAGCTGGAAACTCTAATAGCAGTGCTTTCATTTCTTCTAGTATCTTTTTAGTTCCTTTCACATTGTGTTTAATGCATCTGGAGTTCACCTTTAATGTATGATATAATACTGGGGTTCAGCCTTATTTTCTTCTACAAAGTGAGAAAATTTTCTCTGCATATCATCGGCTAGGCATTCTATCCTGTCCTCACTGGCTTGTGGTGTTACCACTAAAATAATAGAACTTCTTATTGTAGCTCCTCTGATTTATTTGTCTGTTCCTTAGACAACATCTATGGTTTTATTATGAATTTGTAATTGCCTTCATATTGGTTAGAGTGAAACTCTGTTTGATTTTCTTTTTTAAAGTGTCTTATTTTTGGCTTTATTCTTCCATCTATGTTGTCAGGTTCCTAAAATATCTCACTAGAATTGTTTGTATAATTGCAATGAATTTGTAGATTAAAATGGAGAAAACTGTTATCTATAAGGTCAAGTCATATCTTCTGTGAACATGGTATATATCCCTATTTATACACGTCTTCCCATGTGGACTAAAATAAAGTTGTTTTCTTTTGCTCTGAAAAGATCCGTTTTTATCTGGCTGCTTGCTTTCAAGAGTATAATTTATCTTTGATTTGCAGTAGTTTGAGTGGGAAGTGAGGTGCTTGGTTTCAATGAATTTCTTGAA
Source organism: Dasypus novemcinctus (assembly GCF_030445035.2). Taxonomy (NCBI): domain Eukaryota; kingdom Metazoa; phylum Chordata; class Mammalia; order Cingulata; family Dasypodidae; genus Dasypus; species Dasypus novemcinctus. The sequence continues at coordinate 122,628 of NW_026688269.1, read as the reverse complement.
TGCACAAATTTACGTCTTTCTCTAAACTTGGAAGAATTCTGACCATTATTCCTTCAAATATTTTTCTGAATCATTCTCTCTCTCCTTTCCTATTTACACATAAGTTAGATCTTTTTATACAGCTCTCTAGGTCACCAAAGTTTTGGGTTTTCACCAATCTTTTTTTAACCTGCTCCTCAGATTGGATAATTTCTACCCATCTATCTTCAAGTTCATGTTTCTTTATTTCATCTCCCATTCAGTGAAGGTTTTATTTTAATGTTTTACTTTCAAGTTCTAGAATTTGGTTTGTTTGTTTGTTTGTTTGTTTGTTTGTTTTGCATTTAATATCTTCTTGCTTTATTACTCTTTTAACACTATATAGTATTCTACCCTATGATGTCTTCCATCCTGAAGTCTAATTTGTATGATATTAATATTGTTAATTGAGCTTTCTCCTGGTTTTTCAGCAATTTGCCTATGCTGTGAATTGGCGTGTTTTCTTCATGTTTCCTCTGCTTGTTTGTTGAACTTCTAGGATATGTGGATTTACAGTTTCCACAAAATTCGAAGTTTTTGGCCATTATTATTTTCAATTATTTTCTCTCTTTCCAGCCCCTTATCCTTTCCTTCTGTAATTCCAATTCCACAGTTGTAAGGCCTTTTGATACTGTCCCACAGCTCACTGATGCTCTGTTCATTTTCTTCCTATTCTTTTTTTTCTCTTGCCCTTCATTTTGGATACTTTCTATCATTTCTTCAAATTTACTGATCTTTTCTTCTTCCCTATCTAATTTGCTGTTAATTCCATCGAGTGATTTTTTTTACCTCACATATGGTATTTTTCATCTCTAGAGGTTTCATTTGAGTCTGTTTTCTAGCTCACATTTCTCTGTTTGCCATGCTCATATTCTCTTCTACTTCCCTGAACTTTCATTTGTCTAGGTTTGTATTTGATTTTCCTTAACTATTTTGTTTGGCCCTCTCTGAGCTATTGTAACAATCTGAGTGTTACATTTTTACTATAATTCTATGAAATTTTCAGACTTTTATTTTTTAATTGATTTTCTTTTTTTTCTGTTAAATTACTTTTGTTTTATTTATTTTTAATTAATTAATGTTTAATGTTACATTGAAGAAATATGAGGTCCCCATATACCCCCCACCCCCCTCACCCCACTCCTCCCATAACCACAACCTCCTCCATCATCATGAGGCATTCATTGTACTTGGGGAATACATCTCTGAGCACTGCTGCACCACATAGCCAATGGTCCACATTATGGTTTACACTCTCCCCCAGTCCACCCAGTGGGCCATGGGAGGACATACAGTGTCCAGTAACTGTCCCTGCAGTACCACCCAGGACACCTCTAAGTCCTGAAAATGCCCCCACATCACGTCTCTTCTTCCCATTCCCACCCTCAGCAGCTACGATGGCCACTTTCTCCATCTCAGTGCTACATTTACTTCGATTACTAATCACATTAGTTCTAGAATAGAGTATCAGTAAGTCCACTCTAATCTATACTCTATTCCTCCATTCTGTGGACCCTGGAATGGTTATGTCCACTCCACCTCTGTATCTGGAGGGTGCTTCGATTCTACTTGGATGATGGATACAGTTCTCCTGTTTGCAGTTGTAGGCATTCTTGGCTCCCTGGTGTGGTGGTTGATCTTCTTCACCTCCCTGTTAGCTGGTTGGGGTAACTCCAATAAACCAGAGGGTAGGAGTTGCAAGTCTCTTGAGGCTCAGGGCCTGGCTGTCACATGGAGAGTCCAGAGATTCAGGTCCCCTGAGTATACGCTAAACTCCAGCACCAACCACAGGTCTGGTAAAAGTGGCAGGAGAGGCTTGTGAACAAAGATCACACCTGAGTCCAGCTCCATCACACTCAGGAACACAAACCCAAAGTAGGGCCAACTGACATGGCTCTGAACTCCATCTGCCATGACCATAGAACCTGTGGGTCTCTGTAGCCCTCAGAAGAACCAATACCTGGGGTAGTATCTACTTTACCTGTCTCTGGGACACTGCTGAGGGCATAAGGGCAACCCCTCTGATGACCTCCCGGCTCTTTTTTGGAGACTCATAGCCATAAAAACTCATTTGTCCTTTCCATTTCCCCCTTTTATTCAGGGTCAAAAGGCATTTTAAACTCCTGATATTACATGTAGGCTGAGATATTCTGCTGGTCTGAGTTGATCCTTTTATTCAAGGTCATTCTCCAGCCACATCATCAGCTGGTACTTGGTAGTAATCCCTTGGTGCCAGGGAGCTCATCCCCAGGAGTCATGTCCCACACTGGGATGGGGGGAAGGCAATGCATTTACCTGCTGAATTTGGCTTCCAGACTGGCCACATTTGAGCAACACGGAGGCTTTCAGGAGGTAACTCTTAGGCACCCTGCAGCTCTAGGCCTGGTTCTTATTTCAGGCTCACAGGCCCACAAGCATAGTCATTAGCATCAAAGGCTCATTGTTGGACCATCCTTCCTTATTGGTGTTAGCCATTGCACTCAGAGGTTTGTTTCTGTTCCATTAGGGAATGTGACAGAGCTCCCCTGGCCAGGAACTCAGCACTCCCCAGCCATTGCTCCCAACTGTAACCACTATGAAAATATCCAAACATTTTTATGCACCCTACACATATGCCCTGGAGAATGCCATCCCAACCATGCACCCCCCACCAATAACACTCCACACCAGTATTCCTCCCCCACCATCATCAAACCCCTCTGTGGTCCAAAGCCTCTCTGAAAATGAAGCCCAATATATTGCCAGGTTCCATTAATAGTAAAATGGAATATAGTGATGGGTTTAGAGGTTAGATTTAGAATATGTACTAATTTAGAAAAATTAAAGTAAAAATAAATTGGGGTATCAAAAAATTAAAAAATGAAAAAGCTTTGTTTTTGATGTTTTGCCTTCCATCACTGCAATAAGTGTTGCCCTGTATGCGCATTGGGAAGGCAACTTCTTCCATCTCTTCCTCAGGGTCTACATCCTTTCTTTTTCTTTTTTTTTTTCTTTTTCTTTCTAACTATTAAGCTTGTCTTCACAAAAGTTTTAGATCACAGTAATTCATATATACAATATATAGTACTCCCACATATTCAACATCAGACACTTTGTCCCTTCCCCAGCAATAATCTTTTACATGTTCATACTATATTTACTGCAACTGATGTACAGCTATTGAGACAATAGCTTTCAAACAAGGTTACACTTGGATTTACATTGTGGTCTATATTTTAGACTATACAATTTTCTAAATTTTTAGTTATCTTATGTTTTACATTATGATTTACATTTTAGCCTATAGGCTCCTATACATTTTTGGTGTAATTTAACATGTCCTATATTCATCCTTGCATAATCTTGTGGAACACTTCCATTGCCCCACAGTTACACTGATTCCACCTATTCAATACCTCTTTCCCCCTTCCCTCAGGGCCCACAGTGACAATCACTCTTCATTGCTTGAAGGGCCATGTTCAGAGATACTTGCAACAATGTTGAGGGTTTGACATGCTCAACTGCCCTAATGCATTGGAAGTCACCATTTCTCTCGAGAGATACAATTCCCTCTATTTGAGAACATCAGTCCTCCCCAGGATGTGGGTATACCTTCACAGTCATTGTATGGGTCTCCACCCAATGATATAACCCACTATGACAAAATGAGCACTCACACATCCCTAGAAGCCTGCCCTGTGTCAGATGCCCCCACTTAAGCATTGCGGCGGCTTGCTCGGTCGGTAGAGGTGGGGTCTGGCTGCAGATGAGGGGTCGGTCCAGCTCTGGACGAGGGGTCGGTCCCGCTCGGGATGAGGGGTCGGTCCCACTTGGGACGAGGGGTCGGTCCGGCAGCAGACGAGGGATCGGTCTCACAGGGGTTGCGCGGTTCGGCTGATGGGGTCGCCCGGCAAAGCCGGCGACGAAGGGGTCGCCCGGAGAAGCAGGCGATGAACTGGGGACAAGGGAGGCCAGGCCCTTGTCGGGGGCTCTCAGGACTGGAGGGCGCACGGCAGAAGAACTACCGCGGAGACAAGGTAAACACGCAAGTCCACTTTACTGAGGGAGAGGCAACAGTTTTATAGGGGCTGGGGAAGGCTGATTGGTCGAAGCCACACCCTGTTCTGATTGGTTGCCGGCAAAAGGTCAGTGGGCGGTACTGGATGGGGGAGGGGTGGTGGTAAGGGATTGGCTGTCACTGTTGCTGGGGGAAGGGGCAGGGTTTAGGGATTGGTGGCTGCTGTTGCTGGGGTGGAGGGCAGACTGGAGTTTCCCGCCCACGCCTGGGTGTTGCTGCTGTCGGGGGGAGGGAAAAGGGCAGACTGGATTTTTCCGCCCACGCCTGGCTGTTGCTGCTGTAGGGGGAGGGGAAAAGGGCAGACTGGAATTTTCTGCCCTGCACCTGTGCAGGGAGAAGGAAGAAGAAGGGTGCCACCCCACAAGGCATCGGGTGGCGCCATCTGGGAGGAGGGGCGGCCGCGGAAGCATGGCTGCCGAGAAGGGGAGACCCGAGGGCACTCTGCGCCCATGCCGAGCTTCCTTCAGGGGTGGCGGTGGGCCCGACCAACCACCCTATTATGGGGGCAGCGGAATTAGGCCTACCGTGGCCACTCCCCTCGCCAGGCCAGCAAACCACACTTCAGCCCGAGGGGTGACCGCAAAGCATCTTAAACAGGTAACCTTCCTTATTATATTTTCTAAGTTTTCTCAACATTATAGTTTCAACCACATACCTGACAATCTCCTATGTTCAAATGTTCTCCCCACCCTCCCCCCAATTTCTTGGGTCATCTGACCCTTCCTCCCATCCCTAGCTCCCCTCAAGCCCACAAAGCCCCACCCAAAGGTATCCCTATGCCCCCATTTTATCCCTTCCCTGTACAAATACTTACCTCCAGCTTATCATAGATTTTACCCAGGTAGGTGTCAGCTCGCAACCTTCCTCTACCCCCCCCCAAATTCATTTAAGCCTATCATCCAGTCTTTAGCTCTCTGAGGCAGCTTGGTTTACTTATTTCATATCATTGAGGTCATGTAGTATTTGTCCTTCAATGCCTGGGTTGCTTCACTCAACATAAGGTTCTCAAGATTCATCCATGTTATCAAATGTGTTTGTACTGTATTCATTCTTAAAGCTGAGTGGTGTTCCATTGTATGTATATACCACATTTTATTTATCCATTCATCTGTTGTTGGGCATTTGGGTTGATTCCAACTTATGGCAATAGTGAACAATTCTGCTATGAACATTAGTGTGCATATAGTGGTTTGTGTCCTTGTTTTCAGTTCTCCTGGGTATATACCCAGCAGTGGAATTGCTGGGTCATATGGCAAATCTATAGCTAGTTTTTTGAGAAGCCGCCAAACTGTCCTCCAGAATGGCTGGATCCTTCTGCATTCCCACCAACAGTGGATGAGGGTTCCCATTCCTCCACATCCTCTCCAGCACTTGTAGTCTTCATAGGTGCCAATCTTATGGGAGTAAGATAGTATCTCATTGTAGTTTTTATTTGCATTTCCCTAATAGCTAGAAACTTGGAGCATTTTTTCATGTGCTTTTTAGCCATTTGTATTTCTTCTTTGGAGAAATGTCTTTTTAAAATATTTTTCCCATATTTTAAATGTGTTGTTTGTCTTTTTATTTTCAAGATATAGGAGTCCTTTATATATGCAGGATATAAGTCTCCTATCAGAAATACGGTTGCCAAATATTTTCTCCCATTGTGTAGGCTCTTTTTTCACTTTCTTGACAAATTCCTTTGAGGTGCAGAAGGCTTCAATTTTGAAGAAGTCCCATTTATCTATTTGTTCTTTTGCTGCTCATTCTTTGGGTGTGAATTTCATGAAGCCATTTCCTATTACAAGTTCCTGTAGATGGTTCCCAACATTGCTTTCCAAAGTCTTTATGGTCTTAGTTCTTATATTTAGGTCTCTGATCCATCTTGAATTGATTTTTGTATAAGGTGTGAGCTGGTAATCTTCTTTCATTCTTTTACATATGGATATCCAGTTCTCCAGACACCATATGTTGAAGAGGCCATTCTCTCCCAGTTGAGAGGGTTTGGTGGCCTTGTCAAATATTATATGACTGTATATATGAGGATACATATCAGAATTTTCAGTTTGGTTCCATTGTTCAGTGTGTTTACCCTTGTGCCAATACCATGCTGTTTTCACTACTGTAGTTTTGTAGTATGTTTTGAAGTCAGGTAGTGTGATTCTTCTAATTTCATTTTTTTTTTTTCCAATACATCTTTGGCTATTCGGGGTCTTTTTCCTTTCCTAATAAATTTCATAGCTAGTTTTTCTAGTTCATTAAAGAATGCTGTATTTATTTTTATGGGGATTGCTTTGAATGTGTATATCAGTTTTGGTAGGATAGACATCTTAATAATACTTAGTCTTCCTATCCATGAACAGGGAATGTTCTTCCATTTATTTAGTTCTTCTTTGATTTCCTTTAACAGTTGTGTAGTTTTCTGTGTATAAGTTTTTTACATTTTTAGTTAAATTTATTCTTAGGTATTTGATTTTTTAATTTACTATTGCAAATGGTATTTGTTTCTTGATTGATTTCCTCCTGAAATTGCTCATTATTGGTGTACAGAAATGCTACTGATTTTTGCTCATTGATCTTATAACCTGTGACTGTACTAACTCATTTATGAGTTCTAGAAGCTTTCTTGTAGACCTCTCAGGGTTTTCTATGTGTAGGATCATGTCATCTGCAAATAATGAAATTTTGACTTCTTCCTTTCCAGTTTGGATGCCTTTTATATCTGGTTTTTGCCTCAGTGCTCAAGCAGGTACTTCTAAGACAATGTTAAATAGAAGGGATGATAGTGGGCATCCTTGTCTTGTTCCTGATCTTAGAGGGAAAGATTTTAGGATTTCCCCATTGTAAATGATGTTGGCTGTGGGTTTTCCATATATACCCTTTATCATGTTCAGAAAATTTCCTTGTATTCCAATCTTTTACAGTGTTTTTACCAAGAAAGTGTGCTGTATTTTGTCAAATGCTTTTTCAGCATCTATAGATATTATAATGTGATTTTTTCCCCTTCAATCTGTTGGTATGGTGTATAACATTAATTGATTTTCTTATGTTGAACCACCTTGCATACCCAGAATGAATCCCACTTGGTCATGGTGTATAATTCATTTAATGTGTTGTTGAATATGATTAGCAAATATTTTGTTGAGGATTTCTGCATCTAGGTTCATTAGAGAAATTGGTCTGTAATTTTTCTTTCTATTTATGCCGTTGTTTGGGTTTGGTACTAGGGTAATGTTGGCATCATAGAATGAGTTAGGCAATGTTCCTACTGTTTCAATTTTTTGGAAGAGTTTAAGCAAGATTGGCATTAGTTCTTTCCAGAATGTTTTGTAGAATTCTCCTGTGAAGCCATCTGGCCCAGGGCTCTTCTTAGTTGGGAGGATTTTAATGACTGATTCTATCTCTTTACTTGTGATTAGTTTGTTGAGATCACCAATTTCTTCTTTTGTCAATAGAGGCTGCTTATGTGTTTCTAGGAATTTATCCATTTCTTCTAAATTGTCCTTCTTGTTCGAATATAGTTTTTCAAAGTATCCTCTTATGATAGTCTTTATTTCTGTGGGGTCAGTGGTGATATCTCCTTTCTCATTTCTTATTTTATGTACTTGCATCTTCCCTCTTTTTTTCTTTATTAGTCTAACTAAGGGTTTGTCAGTTTTATTGATCTTCTCAAAGAACCAGCTTTTGGTTTTGTTTATCTTTTCAAGTGCTTTCTTATTTTCTGTTTCATTTAGTTCTGCTCTTACCTTTGTTATTTCTTTCTTTCTTCTTCCTTTGGGGTTACTTTCTTTTTTTTTTTACTAATTCCTCCAAGTGTGCAGTTAGTTCTTCAGTTTTAGCTCTTTCTTCTTTTTTGATGTATGAATTTATGGCTATACATTTTCCTCTCATTACTGCTTTTGCTGCATCCCATAAGTTTTGGTATGTTGTGTTATCATTTTCATTAGTTTCAAGGCAGTTATTAATTTCTTTTGCAATTTCCTCCTTGACCTACTGTTTTTCTAAGAGGGTGCTGTTTAATTTCCATATCTTGTTGTGAAATCTGGGCCTCTGGCCCTTGCAGATTTCCAGCTTTACTCCACTATGGTCAGAGAAATTATTTTGTATGATTTCAATCTTTTTGAATTCATTGAGACTTTCTTTGTGGCCTAGCATATGGTCTATCTTAGGGAATGATACATGTGCGCTTGAGAAAAATGTATATCCTGCTGTATTTGGGTGTAACGTTCGGTATATGTCTATTGGGTCCAACTCCTCTAATATACTTTTCAAAGTTTTTGTTTCTTTATTGATTCTCTTTTGAGATGTTCTGTCCAAAGTTGATAGTGGTGTATTAAAGTCCCCCATTATAATTGTAGAGGCATCTATTCTTTCACTTAGTTTTTCCAGTGTTTGCCTCACATATTTGGAGGCACCCTTGTCAGGAGCAAAAATGTTTATGATTGTTCATTCTTCTTGAAAGATTATCCGTTTCACTAATATGTAGAGTCCATCTTTGTCTCTCACAATTGTTTTGCATTTAAAGTCTATTTTGTCTGATATTAATATAGGTACTCCTGCCCTTTTTTGGTTATTGTTTACTTGTATGATTATTTTCCAGCCATTCACTTTCAACTTCCTTGAGTCCCTGGGTCTAAGATGAGTTTCTTGTAGACAACATATAGATAGGCCATATTTCCTCATCCAGTCTTCCAATCTGTGTCTCTTAACAGGTGAGTTTATTGCACTGACATTTAGTGTTATTACTTTCAAGAAATTACTTATATTAGCCATATTTTCTTTGGATTTGTGTTTGTCTTATGTTGTTTGATTTTTCTTTTGTAGTTTTAGTTGTTCTTACACTCTCCTCCAACTCTGTCTCTCCTGTTTGTTTCTTTCCTCCTGCAGAACTCCCTTTAGTATTTCTTGAAGGGCAGGTTGTTGGCATACTCTCTTAGTTTCTGTTTATCTCTGAATATTTTGAGCTCCCCATCACTTTTGAATGCTGAATAGAGTATTCTTCATGAGAAATTCTTTTCTTTTAGTACCTTGACTATGTCATACCACTGCCTTCTTACTTCCATGGTTTCAGATGAGAGATCAGCACTTAATCTTATGGAGCCTTCCTTGTATGTGATGGTTCTCTTTTCTCTTGCTGCTTTTAGTATTTTCTCTTTGTTTTGTGCATTGGATAATTTGACAAGTATATGTCTTGGGGTAGGCCTGTTAAGATTTATGCTGTTTGGGGTGTGTTTTGCTTCCTGGAAATGTACATCCTTCTCCCTCAATAGGTTTGGAAAGTTTGCAGCCATTATTTCCTCCAACACCCTTTCTGTCCCCTTTCCCTTCTCTTCTTCCTCTGGGATGCTTATAATGTGTATGTTTGTGCATTTTGCATTGTCATACAGATCCCTAATTCCCTGCTGGATTCTTTCTATCTTTTTATCAATTAATTCTACTATCTGTTTGATTTCAGATATACTGTCTTCTACATCACTAATTCTTTCCTCTGCCTCTTCAAATTGGCTGTTATTTGCAGAGTGTATTTTTGATTTCTTGGATTGTGCTATTGATCCCCATCATCTCTGATCTTTTTGTGCATGATCACAATTTCTTCTGTATGCTCTCCAAGTGTTTTCTTAATATGCTTAATCTCTTCCTTCACTTCATTGAATTGGTCCGTGATACATGTTTTGAGAACTTTAATTACTTGTTTGGTGTTCCACTTCTCTTCCTGGTTTTTAGTTTGTTCATTGTATTGGGCCATGTTTTCCCGGTTATTGGTATGGTCTGTAGTTTTTTGTTGCTGTCTGGTCATCATTTTATCTTGTTGGGTTTATTCTGTTGATTATCTTCTTATTCTAGCCTTGGGGTTTAATTAGTTTTGTGTGTGTGTGTGTGTGTGTGTTAAGTCTTCTCTTTGTCACTTTTTTCTTCTTATTCTATTTCCTTGTTGTTGGCTAAGTTCCCTTGAAGGAAAATATTAAGTCTGGAGAAAGCAAAAGGGGCAAGAAAAGAAAAATATAATAATAGTATTGATAGTGAGTGTTAGCAGCAGAACCATATGAGATCTAGGAGAATGGATATAGAACTCATGGAAGCTGTGTATAATTATAACTGTAAAAAGGTGGAGTACCTATAATGAGATATTAAACTGAATATGGGGAGGAATATACTATTAATTAAAAGGTCAGTGTGATCAGGTGAGAGGGATAAAGAAAAGAGAGGACAATAACATAAAGAGTGAAAAAGTGGTAGAAAACAGATTAGAGGTATTAGAGATAAAAGTCAGAAATATTGGGGGCTAAACAGAGAGAAGTGGAATGTAAGAGAAAGAATAAATGATGGAGGAGAGAATGATGTAAAGGAAAGGGGATAGCATTGGAAGCCAAAATCAGTACACCCAGAAAAGAGAAAATTGAGGATGAGGAAGCACAGCAAATAAGAAATGTTGCCTACAGCACTAATATAAAAAATGAAAAAAAAGGGGGAGGGGAAAGGAGAAAAAAGTTAGAAGAAAAAAAAGCAGAGTGGGGGGAGGAAAAAAGGAAAAAAAAAAGGGCGGTGGGGGGAGGGATAAAGAGGAAGAAAAACAAGAAAACAGACTGAAAAAAAAAGACCAGACAAGGCCTCAGGCAAAGAATCCTCTTTGCAATTGAATAAACTGCTTAGGAGTCTGACCTTCCCTCTTTCTCCCTTCCTAACTTCCTTCTCTCTCAAGATAGCAGGAAGGCTGCCTGAGGGCTCCTGTAGGAAATTCAAATGGGTCCCTGGTGAATCAATTCACCTGAAAAAATAATGACTCTTAATTTCTTGAGAGAGCACCCATCTCTTGCCAGGACCCCTAAATATGCTATTGGAAGCCTGTAAATCATGTCCTACTGTCCCTCTCCCTTAGGTGTGCTACAAAGGGGCTGGTTAATTTTTTTACTCCAGGGCGTTTAGGTAAATTGGGCTCTCTCACCAGATTTGCCTCTTCTCTATTCCTAGGAAGGGGGGAACCAGAAAATTGAACCTGCACTCCTTGGCGCCTCTGCACCTCCCACCTAAACTCTCCCCCTTCTGGAGTTAGTCTGTGCCCTGAGGGGTAGGGCAATGCCAGATTTCCAGGAGTGCTGGGCTCAGTAAACAGAGACCTGGGAGAATGTGGACTCAGGGTATTTAGCGTGGGCCATGGGGGTCAGGGGACACAGGCTTGGGGTTCATGCATTTGGGGGCACGGGGCCTGGAGACTCTGACCCACGACCGGCCATTCTCAGTGAACACTGTGGCTCTTAGCCCTAGGAGGGGAGGGATTTACCTTCCCACAGTTTCTGCGTTCAGTGTTAGAAACCCACAGTTCTACCTTGAGCAAACACCAATTCTGCTGCAGTCTCTCCAGTTCGATGTCCAGACACCTCCCGCCCTGCAGGTTCCTGAAACAGCCTGCTCTGGTAGGACTCCGTCACCACACAGCCGGTCTTTTGTAAGGGAGATGACGACAATGTACATACTCAGATGCCATCTTGCCTCTTCCTCAGGCTTTTAAAAAATGTATTTTCTTAAAAATTTTTATTAAAAACTTTTTTTCTGGGACTCTGATTATATGAATGTGGAGCACAGTACTTATCTTTATGTTTTTAAACTTTATTCCTTCTGTGTGTCTTTGTGGGGGTGGGTGGGAATTCTGGCTTGATCTTCCAGCTCACCAATCCATTCTTCTGCTAAGATCAACCTATCTGTTGTATTATCTTTTTATGCTGTAATTGTTTCCATACCAAGTATCTTCAGTTGATTCTTTACAACTTCTGGCTTCTGTTTCATGTTTCCAGTATTGTCTTTTTTCTTTTTGAGAATACTTAGGGTACTTATTTTAAATTCATGCCCAGATTGGTCCATCAATTCTATTATTCAGTTTGTTGTTGTTTTTACATACATCTACAGTTTCTCAGAGATTTCATTGCTTTCTCCTGTGAGCTCAAGCCTCAGATCAGCTCTCTTGGCTGGTCATATTTTTGTAAAGGGGCTAAAACATCCTCATTTGTGCCCTTTTGGTGAGATTTTTTTCCCCAAGGGAGAGGAGGCATGCTTTCTTGTGGAGGACTCGTGCCCTCTCTGCCATGGCACTACTTTTTTTGAAAGAACTTTCTCTTTCATCTGTAATCCTCTGGCAATGGGGCAAGAAGAAAAACTCTTAGAAAGTTCCCCTGCTAAGCTAGGTTCTGGGGAAGCCCTGTGCCACTGTCCTATCCTGAGCAGCCCTGGGCTGCTGCTGCTCTTGGTCTGCCTTGCCTGGCAATCAGCTGGACAATGTGAGAACTCCAAACAGAAGCCACGCGGTGCCCAGCTGGTAACCAGCGCTGTGGCAAGGCAGCCTACCCCTGTGCCATCATTTGATTCCCCTCAGGCTGAGGATCCTACTTAGTTTCCTGCTTGGTCTCTTTGATGGCCTTTAGGGAAGTTTCCTATGGAGCATAATTAACACTGCCAGGCATCCATCTTAATCTTCACCTAAGACAAAACTCAGCTGTCTCTATGGCTGTTATAAGAAACCCAGAAGTAAACTCAGAAAGAGTCCTCTTGTTGATGTGGGGGGAGTGGGAAGTAGTGTATGTGGGAACCTCTTATATTTTTCAATGTAACATTTTTTGTGATTTATGCATCTTTTTTTAAAAAAGACAGTTTATTATAAAAGAAATAAATTTAAAAAAAGAAAAGAAAAAGAGTCCTCTTTTCTCTTCTTCTTCATTTAGTTTGGGACAGCAAAGAGAATCTGCAAAAACAAATCAAACTTCTAATCCTCATCCTCTGAATGAACCACCTCCAGGACAGTGACAATAAGAAAGCAGTTAACATCAGATGTGATCTGTGTCCACAGGCCTCTCCTGTTACTTTTACCGAATCTGTAGTTGGTGCTGGGGTTTAGTGTATACCCAGGGGACCTGAATCTCTGGACTGACCATGTGATAGCCAGGCCCTGAGCCGCAACAGACTTCAGCTCCTACACTCTGGTTTATGGGACTTACCCCTCTCAGCTAACATGGAGGTGAAGAAGGTCAACCACCATACCAGGGAGCCAAGGGTGACTACAACTGAAAGCCAGAGGATTGCATCCAGCATCTATTTGGAATCTAAGCCCCCTTTTGATATAAATGTGGAGTGGACACAACCATTCTAAGGTCCACAGGATGAAGGAATAGAGTATGGATTAGAGTGGACTTACTGATATTCTATTCATGAATTGTTGTGATTAGTAATCGAAGAAAATGTGGTATTGGTGTGGAGAAAGTGGCCATGGTGGCTGCTGGGGGTAGGGAGTGGGAGGAAGAGATGTGATGTGGGGGCATTTTTGGGACTTGGGGTTGTCCTGGGTGGTGCTGTGGGGACAGTTGCCAGACATTGTATGTCCTCCCATGGCCCACTGGGTGGACTGTGGGAGAGTGTGGGCTATGGTGTGGACCATTGACCATGAGGTGCAGCGGTGCTCAGAGATGTATTCACCAAGTGCAATGAATGTCTCATGATGATGGAGGAGGTTGTTGTTATGGGGGGAGAAGTGGCGTGAGGGGGGTATTGGGTATATGGGGACCTCATATTTTTTGAATGTAATATTAAAAAATAAATAAAGACAAAAAAAAAAAGAATAACAAGTATGGTGTGGGGAGAAAAAAAAAAAAGAAAGCAGTTAACAGTAAGCTCTCCTGGCCAGGGCACCTGTGCCAGCCAGGCCGGCATCTCTGCTCTATTCATGCTCCCACCCCGCTAGCCTGGGAGCACCCAGGAGGGGCTGGAGAGCAGGCCCGCCTACAGGTGAGGCTGGGTGGAGTACAGGCCTTTCTATCCATGCCATCCCATGTTGCCAGGGCTGCTGTAGCAGACCCCAGAAAGGGGTTGGCTTCACAACAGGCATTTACTGACTCGCTGCTCTGGTGCCTAGAAGTCCAAAGTCAAGTCAAGGTCATCCAGGCTGCGCCTTCTCCCAAGGCCTGTGGCCTCTGAATCGCAGGGCTCCTTGACCCAGGGCACTGTCCTCAGTCTCCCCAACCTCAGGCCTTTTAGACGGCCTCCAGGAATAGGGGAGGAGGTCCCGCCTGCCGGAGTGGGGCCACAGCGCAGGAATGAGGGTTCAGGTTTAGAATATGTCATTGTCGGGGTGCATACTTCCACCCAGCCCAAACAGGAGCTGGAGTGAGGAGCTTGGCTTGCCCTCTCAGCTCCCTCCTTTTGGGCTGCTGCACTGTCTCCTTTTGTGTAAATAATAGAAACACCCCCGTGGACGGCTGTTAGGAGGCATGGCGGGTGCTGTGTGGGTGAGCTGGGGAACCTGGAAGAGCTGGCCCCCATAGCATGCCGCCCTGCTGGCTGCAGGAGCTGTCATTGGCTGGGCTCTGGGTCCTCCTCCCAGACCCCCCATGCCCAGGGGTCCCTAGCCCTAGCCCTAACCCTAACCCTACCCTAACCCTAACCCTAACCCTAACCCTAACAAGTAAACAAAACTGGAATAACTTTAAGAGTCTATGTATCTGAGCCAAAACAGGTTCTAAAGAGAGTTCTCCAGGCAAAAAGTAATTATCTCAGACAGAACCACAGAAATGCAGGAAGGTCAAGAGAATAACAGAAAAGGCAAATGAATATATGTGCAAATATTTATAAATTATATTAATTGTATAAAACAATAATAATGTACACTATGGGGTTTAAATATACATATACTTAAAATTTAAGAAAACAGTAATATAAAAAAGTGGGAGGGTAATAAATAGATGTAGTATATTCTAAGGCATTTACAGGGAAATACTATATTTGAATATAGCAAGTTGAGGATGCATGTTGTTGCTTAACCAGGATTCTTCAACTAAACCACAGAGCACAAAATTAATTTGAATGACTATTTTTTCAATTCTCCCATGAATGATACATAACTAAGTCTAGAATCATAGGAGAAAAGTTCATCCATTCCACAAAATAGAAATCTGAAGGCATCAGGGCTTAATTCTCTCCTAAAATTCTGGTAATTCTGGTAAATAAAGATTACCACAGGTAAATGATAAAAGAATAATACAATTATATGTAAGTGACACATTGATGGAGGGGAAAATGGAATGATAAATATAGAACTTAAGCCATCAATCATTAAACATGGAAAGAGTTACTTCAATGGGTCAATCCACCACAGTGATGGACCAATTTTAAATAACTCTAAATAATATAAAGATACTATATCTATAATATTCTTAAACAACTTAAAAAGAGAAATATAATCATATTGGGAGACTTTAAAACCTCCTTGTCAGTAGCTGATAGAATAAGCAATTAAAATATCAGTAAAACCCTGGTTTATTGGACTTACCCCATTCAGCTAACATGGAGTTGAAGAATGTCAACCACCACACCATAGAGTCTAGAGTGCCTACAACTGAAAGCAGGAGGATTGCATCCAGTATCCATGTGGAATCTAAGCCCCCTCTTGACATAGATATGGAATGGACACAACCAATCCAAGGTACACAGGAAGGAGGAATACAGTAAGGGTTAGAGTGGACTTACTGATATTCTACTCATGAACTATTGTGGTTAGTAATCGAGAAAATGTGGCATTGGTGTGGAAAAAATGGCCATGGTGGCTGTTGGGTGTGGGGAATGGGAGGAGGAAATCAGATGTGGAGGCATTTTTGGGACTTGGTGTTGTCCTGGGTAGTGCTGCAGGGACAATTACCGGATATTGTAGATCCTCCCATGGCCCACTGGATGGAATGTGGGAGAGTATGGGCTATGATGTGGACCATTGACCATGAGGTGCAGCGATGCCCAGAGATGTACTCACCAAATGCAATGGATGTGTCATGATGATGGGGGAGAGTGTTGCTGTGGGGGGAGTGGTGGGGTTTGGGCAGTGGGGGTGAATGGGGACCTCATATTTTTTGAATGTAATATTTTAAAAAAATGAATAATAAAAAAAATCAGTAAAAATCCAACTTCCAGACAACGTGGCTAACAAACTTGTGCCTCCAGTGGAGGCACATGACATATTTAGAGCACTGAATCCAATGACAGAATATATTATTTACAAGTACACAATACAGTTGGCATATTCTGAGTCATAAAACAAGCTTCAACAAATTTCATAGGTTTAAAATCACGTGGAGTTTCTTCTCTGACAACAGAGGAATTAAGCTAGAAATCAATAAAAAAGATAACTAGAGAAGATCACCTTTGTGAAATTAAGCTTACACACTTCCAAATAACTTGTAGGATAATAAAAGAAATCGCAACAGAAATTTAAAAATATTTGAAATCACATAACAATGAAGTTATATAAAAATCAGCTGTTGTACTTAAGGCAGTTTTAGAGGAAAATTATTTAGAGTTTTAATGCATGCATGAGAAAAAAAGGTTAGAAATCTATAGACCAAGCTTCTATCTCTTGGAGGGAAAATGAATCCTGACCCCTACCTCACATCAATGACAAAAATCAAGTCCAGATGAATTGTTGATCTAAGTGTAAAAGATAAAATAATGTGTGGCAGTTTGATGGTTATGAATTCTAAAAATAGATATTGGATTAGGTTTGTACTGGTCTGTCCCTCTGGGCATATTAGATTATATTGGATTCAGACGTTTCACCTTTACTTGATTAAATAATGATTAAGGCTCTTGATTGGGCCGTGTCAGTAGGATGTTGCATCCTTGCACCCTTGGTGGGTGAAGACTCACAGAGAAACCACACCACAGAGAAGGGAGGTTGGAGTTTTAATCTTGGAGCCCAGGAAGTAAACACAAAGAAGAAGAACACAGAGGAATAGATAAACACACAGCAGAAGCCCCAGGGCGAGAGACAGTGTCATTTGCCTGATAGTCTACAGCTGGCCTTGTGGAGCAAGCAAAGCAGCTGAGCCTGGAGAGAAATGAGCCCCAGAAAGAGAGGAACCCAGGAAGCCTGAACCCTTGGCAGATGTTGGCAGCCGTCTTGTTCCAATACATGGCAACAGACTTTGGTAACGGAAGTAACTTATGCTTTATGGCCTGGAAACTGTAAGTTTCTACCCCAAATACCCTTTATAAGAGCCAACAGATTTCTGATATTTTGCATCAGCAACCCTTTGGCTGACAAATTCAATAAGCTTTAAAAGAAAATATAGAATATCTTTATGATCTTGGAATCATAAACAGGACACAAAAAGTACTAACCGTAAAAGAAAAATTGTCAAATTGGACTGCATAAAAATTATGAATTTTGGTGTATCAAGAGACTATTAAGAGGACAACCAGCAAGATGGCAGTGGAGAAAGGAGCTCCTAGAGCCAGGTCCTGCTACAGGGCAGTTAGTAAACACCCAGAGCTCTCTGGAGCTAGCTGAAGCACCTGCTTGGGGGCTCCAGGAGACCAGAAGCGCATCCTGCCACATCCTTGAAAGAGTGGAAGGAGGAGACTGGCCATCTGTGGAGAAAATTCGTAAGTAGAGTACTCCATGCCATGGGGGTCGGTGCCCATCCTCCACTGGAGGCACAAGCCGCCTCAGGAGCTATTCTGTGGCTGGAATTCAAAGTTCCACTTCCCAAATATGGGGAAGAGATGGTTGGGCACCAACTTCATCTACTGATGAGAAAATTTCAGTGGGCTAAAGTATGATCCTAAGAAAAGTTAAAGTTTGAACCTGTTCAAGTCAGAAAGAGGCTGGCAGCTGTCATCTTAACTCTGCACCTGGCAGGAAGGGAAGCAGGGCAGACTGAAAATCACAGTGCAGGTGGGGACTGGCTTCTTTCCATCCAGGTTAGATTGCAGCTCTAGCCTAGGCCCCAGACCCACCTCCAGCAGGGAGGAAGCTGGGGAACCTGCCCAGCCTCTCCAGGAAATTACTGGCCAAGTCACAGAAGCCAGTGATCATTCTACTTTGGCAGTGCAAGGCACCCCAGGAGCTGTTCTGTGGCTGGAATTGGAAGCTCCATTTCCAAAAAAACAGGGGAGGAAGAGATGGCTGGTCACTGACTTCAGCTACTGATTAGTAAATTCGGCTGGCTATAATAAAACCCTAAGAACGGCTAAAATATGAACCTCTCCAGGTCAGAGAGAGGCTGGTGGCCACCATTTTGACTCCACCCCTAGTATAAGGGAAAGCCGGGCTGACTGAAAACCAAAGTGATGGTAGGGACTGGTTTCTTTCACCCAGATCAGACTGCAGCCCTAGCCTAGGCTTCAGCCCCACCTCTGGCAGGCAGGAAGCTGGCAGGCCCTGCACCACCCTATCCAGATAACTGCAGATACATTTGGCTGGCACAGATTAAATCAGAAATCTACTGGGACAACTGCAGTCATCTTGGGCCCATACTGCATAGACTGCTGCCCACACCTGCACCTCCATCCCCGCCCCAGGCAGAGGAGAAAGGAGGATGAAGCTTCAACAGTCTCTCTCAGCAACTATAGTCTAGGCCTGCATGACTTGGATTATTCCACAGAGCTGTGACTCTGCCCCTACCCCTGGCAAAGGAAAAAGTTGGAAAGCTTCATCAGTCTCTGGGGCAATGAGGGCAGCTTGAGCCTCCAGTTTATAGCACTAACTACATCCTTGGCTCTGACTGCACAACCAGCAAGGGAGAAAGGGCAGGAAGCCTTAAACTTAAAAGAAAAATTGCACCCAAAATAAATACTCTATAAGCCAGATGCCAAGATATCAACAAAAAATTACAACCCCCACCAAGAAACAGGAAGCTATGACCCAGTTAAAGGAACAAGATAAGCCTCCAGATAACATAAAGGAGTTGAGACAACTAATCATAGATACTCAAACAAATCTCCTTAAGAAATTCAATGAGATGCCTAAAAAGGATATATATATATATATATTTTTTAAATATTACATTCAAAAAATATGAGGTCCCATTCAACCTCACCACCCCCACCCCCACTCCCCCCACAGCAACACTCTCTCCCATCATCATGACACATCCATTGCACCTGGTAAGTACATCTCTGAGCATCGCTGCACCCCATAGTCAATGGTCCATATCATAGCCCAGTCTCCCACGTTCCATCCAGTGGGCCCTGGGGGGATCTACAATGTCCCGTAGTTTTCCGTGAAGCACCACCCTAAAAAGGATATTAAGACGACACTGGATGAGCACAAAGAACTTGAAAGCATACACAGAAAATTAGCAGATAATATGGGAATGAAAGGTGCAATAAATGAAATTTAAAAAACATTGGAATCATATAATAGCAGATTTGAGAAGGCAGAAGAAAAGATTGGTGAGCTTGAAGAAATGGCCTCTGAAAGTGAACATACAAAAGAACAGATGAAGAAAGGAATGGAAAAAACTGAACAAGGTCTCGGGGAACTAAATGACAGACTAAACATACGTGTCATGGGTGTCCCAGAAGAAGAGAAGGGAAAAGGGGAAAAAGGAATATTTGAAGAAATAATGGTAGAAAATTTCCCAACCCTATTGAAGGACATAGATATCCATGCCCAAGAAGCACAATGTACTCCCATCCAAAAAAATAAGCATAGACCAATTCCGAGCACATACTCATCAGAATGTCAAGTGCCAAAAACAAAGAAAGAATACTGAGAACAGCAAGGGAAAAGCAATGCATAACATATAAGGGATACCCAATAAGATTAAGTGCTGATTTCTCACCTGAAACCATGAAGGCAAGAAGACAGTGGTGCGATATATTTAAGATAATACAAGAGAAAAATTTCCAGCCAAGATTCTTATATCTGGCAAGATTATGTTCCAGAAATGAAGGTGAGTTTAGAATATTCACAGGTAAACAGAAACTGAGAGAATTTCTAAGCAGCAAGAGCAGGTTTTCAGGAAATTTTAAAGAGTGTGCTAGAGCCTGAAAAGACAGGACAGAGAGGCCTGGAAGAGAGTCTAGAAATGAAGATTATATCAATGAAAGTAACTAAAAGTGTCAAAAGAGTGGTGAAAATAAAATGACAGATAAAACACAAATAGTCAGGAATAAACTTAACCAATGAAGTAAAGCACTTGTATTCTGAAAACTACAACTCAGTGTTAATTCAAAAAAAGGCCTAAATAACTGGAAAAGCATTCCATGCTCACAGATTGGAAGACTAAATATCATTAAGATGTCAGTCCTACTGAAATTGATATACAGATTCAATGCAATCCCAATAAAAATTGCATCAGCATTTTTAGTTGAAACCATGATTATCAAATTTATTTGGAAGGATAAGGGGTCCTGCATAGCCAGAAACATCTTAAAAAGGAAAAGCAAACTCTCCTCTCTAGACTTTAAATCATATTACCTAGCTATAGTGGTAAAAACAGCATGGTACTGGCATAAAGACAGACACATAGACCAATGGAGCCAAATTGATGGTTCAGAAACAGACCCTCACATGTTTGGTCAAGTGATTTTTGACTAGCCTGTTAAACCCACAAGCTCAGGCAGAACAGTTCACTCAACAAGTGGTACTGAAAGAACTGGACACCCATACTCAAAAGGAAAGAGGACCCTTTCTCATGTCTTATCCAAAAATTAACTCAAAATGGATCAAAAACTTAAAAATAAAAGAACCATAAAGCTTCTAGAAGAAATTTCAGGAAAATATCTTCAAGACCTGGTGGTAGATGATGGATTCTTAAAGGAGATAAGAGAACTGAGATGGACTACTGATGTTTAATGTATGTGATTTTAATTAGCGCTACTGTAAAAGTGTGGAAATGTATAGAGTGGATGGTAACACATAGTAACAGCTAGTTTATAAATGGGGATATGGCTGAAAAATGGTAGTCCAGGTATGTAAATGCCAATTGGCAGAATGCTAGAGAATAATCTAGGAACTGAATAGCACAGTAAACTAAGGGGTGGATAAGAATTGTGGTTGATGGTACAGATGCAAGAGTGTCCTTTGTGAACTAGAGCAAATGTACATCATTTATTGCAGGGTGGTGGGGATGTGCAGAAGCATGGGAAAAATACAACTGGAGTGACCTATGGATTGTGGTTAGCAGTAATAATATTCTTGCATCTATGCCAAAGATGTACTGTGTTGATAATGGGGCAGTATGGAAAATGTGTGCCAAATGTACATTATGAACATGGTAACAGTCAGATGATGATATCTGTAACAAATATTTCACCATAGTGTGGTGTGGTGATAGAGGGGTGTTGTTTAAGAATTCTGCACATGTGCATGATTGTTTCATAAGTTTATACTTCTATCATAAAAATATATTTTAAAATAGTAATAGGATGGGTAGGGGTAGAAATACACCAAATGCAAGATAAGGACAATAAGTAGTAGTGCGATTTTGACAGTATTCTTTCATAATTTGTAACAAACGTCTCACAACAATGCAAGGTGTCAGTAGAGGGTTGATATATGGGACCCTTGTATGATGTGATGCATGTTTGCTCTGTTAAGTTCACAACTTTTACTATACACTTGTTTATGTATGTTCATATATAAGTGATATAAAGATAATAAAAATAGGGTGGGTTGGGGGAAAAATACTTTGGTTAGTAATAATATTTTGACAATGCTCTTCAATCAGTTAAAAATGTTTACAATTCAAGATATTGGTGGTAGGGTGAGGTACCATAGTCCTGTATGACATATGTTTGTTTTGTAAGTTCACAACTATTACTATACACTTATTGTTTATGTATGAGTGATATACTTAAATAAATTTTTCAAAAAGACTATTAAGAAAGTTAAAGGCAAGAAGGTGCTCACAAAATGAATAACCGATAAAGGATTCCTAGTCAGAATTCCTAGAAAACCAATTAGAAACAGACGGCCCTAACAGTAAAACAGGCAAAAGAGCAACAAGCACTTCACAGATAGGATAGCTACATGATTTGGGAAAATGTGAGCCAGCATTAGTCATCAAGGAAATGCCTATCAAATCCTCACACCCACCAGAACAAGTAAAATGAAAAACACAAGACAACACCAGGTGTTGACAAGATATGGAGTATCAAGATATGTGGTGGTCTGGAGATGTACCCCAGAAAAAGCACAGTTCTTAAACTTAATCCACTTCTGTGGGCGTGGACCCATTGTAAGTAGGACCTTTTGTTGAGGGCACTTCAGTGAAGGTGTGGGCCACTGCAGGATGGGCCTTAATCCTATTACTTGGTAAGCAGAGAGAAATTCAGAGAAAGAGAAAAAGCCACAGAGGGAGCAGCCAGAAGTGGGATGTTAGTGGAACCCAGAAGAGGAGGGAGGGGCCAGGAGAGGCTACCATGGGCCAGCCAAGAACCAAGGGTCACCCGCAGCCAGTCCCACACAGACTCGGAAGAAAGCATCGCCTTATGGAGCCCTGATCTGAACCTTTTTCGTAACCTCAAAACTGAGCCATTAAATTTCCATTTTTTAAGCCAACCCATTTTAAGTATTTGTTTAAGCAGCCAAGGAAACTAAAACAATAGGAAGGCAAATTTGACTTTGCAAAACTCTGGCAGTATCTACTAAAGCTGAACTCCTAGGTATAAACACAATGCAAAAATGTGTATGTAAGTATACCAAAAAGTATGTACAGACATGTTCATATTTGCACTAATAATACTGGAAACGACCCAAACATCCATGGGCAATGAAATGAGAAACATAAATGCAGCACATTCACTCAGTAGTACACACTATACAACAATAAGAATGTAAATCAGACTACTTGCAAAATCATGGATGCATCTCACAAGCAATGTTGAATTAAAGAAGGCAGACACCAAAGAACACACCGTGTGCCAATCCATTCAGAAAAAGTTCAGAAACCATCGACTGTGATCTGTCGTGATGGAAAGGGCAGTGCCCTTGGGGGCGAGGACTCTGGAAGGCAGCGTCAGGCTTCTGGAGCAGGAGTCTCTTGGTCTTGTTGCTGGTTACATGTGTGTCCACTATAGTCATGACTTCAGCAGTTTTTGGTGTATATTTTGCATTTCAATAAAAAGTTCACTAAAATCAAAACAAAAACAGTGTAGATATATATGTATTAGATAAGAAAAGGTTACAAAGCACTGTATGTGGAATGACCCCATGCTTTTTTTTATAAACAGAAATAGGATATACACTAACATTCGTTTATTTAAGAATATTTATTGGGCACCTGTTATGGGCTGGTAGACAATCTATGCAGAACTACCCCATGTGGATGACCATCGCATGCACTCCCTTCTCCAGCTCTCCTGCCAAGTCAAGCCCACACACCCCAGGACCGCTTTATGCAATCTCATGTTCCATGTTGGGGAGATGAACGACTCTCACAGGAGCAGACAGCAGTGGATGTGTGTGTCCTAGGGACTCAGGGTGGAACTTCTCTGGCTCGGGAACACCACGCCACTGGCGTGCTTATGGTGGGTGCCGTGCACAGTACTGGGGGAACACCTGGAAAGCACAGGCTATTTCTACGAGAAAAGACACTAGCCTGTGGGAATGCTGGGCGGCAAGGAGCCTGAGCCGTGAGCTTGCGGGTAATATCGGGCTGCGGTGGAGGTGCTCAGACTTGGAAGTGCAAACATCAGCTCCAAGGTGAGTCTTCCCTGGCGTGCCATCCCCTCCAAATATGCAGCTGACTCTCAAACACACCACGAAACGTCATCTCCAGATTAGAAAGATTTTTTCTCCAACCTGAAAAAGGCAGAAGTAAACAAATCTAATAATTTCAACTTGACTAACATTCAGTATTTTATAATAAGTTAATATTGGACAAGAGAATGGTATTCTGGTCCAGAATATTTTTTAAAAGACATTTAAACTTTTAACATTAAGCAAAGCACAATACAGGCTTTAAAAATTAAAGGAAAAATATTTGATTCTTTTTTCTTCCTCTCGTCTGAAGAAGAGAATTTCACTGTTCACTAGTCTCTGAGAAATGAAACCAGAGAAGTCTCCTGCAGCATCATAGAAACTGAAAAGGCACCCAGTCACCCCACTGTCACCCTACTGTCACTCCCCACCACTGTATGTGAAGCCACGTGTTCAATGACCCACTGCCCCAGAGCTGAAGAATGTATTTCCTGTCACATATCAAGACAAACTACATGTGTAATGACACGAGTATCATGTAATGGATGAGCACAGGCTGAGCTCCTCCCTCATGCCACCTCTGGGTGCTCCTGGAGAGGGCTCGTCTACACTGGCTCTGGGCTTCCTGCTCTCCTGGAGAGGGCTCGTCTACACTGGGGCTGAGCCTCTGCTCCCGCTCACTGGCTGTGTCTCCTTAAGGAAATACTTTCTGGCCTGAACCTCCGTTTGCTGTTCTGAACAGTGGATGCCCCCCTTCCTGCTGAGAGGGCTAAATACAAAGGCGGCAGGTCCAGCTGGGGGGGGTCCTGCCCCAGGTCTGGCCCACCTCCTGGGGAGCAGCATCCATTGCACATGATGGAAACCAACAGCCGAGGCTGGCGTCTCTTACTCTTTGAGATGTGGGGTCTTGTCTGGACGTGACGGCCCAGCTCAGTGTGACCGACATGTGTCTTCTCCACATGGGATTTCTCTGCAGCACGACCGAGCCTGTGACCACGTCCCCCGTGTGGACCGTAACGGGGTCGTCCATCATAAACAGAGTCTGCTTCCAGTGCGTCGTGCTGCAAGACATGGGGGTTGGGGTCAGAAGACAGCCTGCCTCTGTCCAGAGGGTCTGCAGTCTCCTCCCTGGTGCCCCAGCCACTGTCCACTGACCACCACGTTTGAGGGGAATGAAAAGGCGGAGATGAGAAACCAGTGTGAATGAAGGACCATTTCCACAGGAGCTCCTGGGTTTAGAATCTTAAACACGCTGCACCCAAGCCAGCCTGCACACAAGGAAGCTAATCTCTGGCAGTCAGATGAAGACATACTCTTTCCTTTAAAAAGAATTTGGGGGAGCAGAGGTGGCTCAAGCAGTTGGTGCCTGCCTCCCACATGGGAGGTCCCAGGTTCGGTTCCCAGTGCCTCCTAAAGAAGATGAGCAGACACAAGTGACCAATGAGCAGGAAGCAGATGTAAACCAAGTGGGTGGGCACCCAGATGGCAGGTCCCGGGTTCAGTTCCTGGTGCCTCCTAAAGAAGAGCAGACAATACGCAGACAGGTGAGGGAGCCATTTTGGGGGTGGAGTGGGGGAAGTTAGTAAAGAAATTTTGTCCCTTGAAACATCTGCCTTCCAAAGAGTCTAGCAAACTCTAAAATTCTGTTTTTGTGCTTGACAATCAGGAATTACAGCAGAGTTTAGGAGAGTTGGAGCGAAGATGAAACATGCACCTGCGCAGCCCCAAGCATGACAGCTAATGCCACATGTCAGCGTGGTGGGTTATGGTGTCCAGCTGCTGGGGCCAGCAAGCTCTGGCCTGATGGTTACTGTGAGGGTATTTCATAGACGGATTTACACACCTGCATCTACAGTCAACAAAGGAGACTGCTGTCAGCGCTGAGGGGAGTCTCCTCATCCAATCAGGTGGAGGCCTTAAGCTAGAACTGAGGGTTTCAGAAGTCAGAGAGAAGAGTTTCTATCTGTAATTAAGCTAGCCAGTTTCTTCTGGGGAGTTCAACTTCACCTTCCTCTGAATTTCCAACAATGCAGCTAAATCTCAATTTATTAGAAACCCTAACACACCACACGTGCTCATCAAAAGGAGCCAAGGGGCACCCACGGGGGAAGCGGAAATCTCGCAGCCCACAGAGCCCGACTGCACCTGGGGCCTGGGCAGCCCAGCAAGCCCCCTGCACCTGCCCAGCGACCCACCATCACCCAGGCACCTACTTCTTCATTACAGGGATTTCCCTGGCCTGGAGAAATCCCTAAGCTCACACCTTTTGCCACACTTCCTGGCATGTTAACAGTGAAGGCAAACGTGTATCACGTTACACTCATCAGAGCTGTGCTTGCACAGCAGCCCAGACACAGACCACACTTACAGGTGGAATGGCCCGGTACTCAACACCAGCTGCGGCTTGTCTTCTTCCAGATTCTGGAATCTTACACTAAACCAGGCAGTAAATCCATGCAGAGTACCAGCTTTTTGATATCGAAGCACAATTCGCCTTTCATTGTCTGTGTTCAAATAAACGAATAAGAAAATAAACACCCATCTCATAAGCATGTGAAATGCCCAAGTCTAGTAAGTGTCCACTTGGTAAGATGCTTCTTCTGTATCAGTGTGTCCCTCGCTCACTGAACATTATACAAAACATACCACATCCTACTCTGAACTAAATAGCTGTGCTATTTCAGTAATTATGAAACACTGCAACATGCTAGTTAGCTGAGCACATGGAAATCCTACAAAATTTCCTCCTAAGGCAAGTACACAGGGGCAGGAGTGGGTGGGAAATGGGATTCCTCTGGAGTGACTGACGAGTTTAGGTAAGGGCTGGTGGTGATGGTCACACAACATTGTGAATGTAATTAACACCACTGAACCGTATACTTGAAAATGGTAAATAATTGTTAGGCTGTTTATACGCTACAACAGAAAAACCCACAGAAATGTACAACACAAAGCGTGTACCCTAATGTGAACCATGAACTGTCGTTAGTACAATAGTAATGTTGTTTCATCAGTTTTAACAAAGGTGCCACACTAAGGCAAATGTTAATGGTGGGGAAAACTGTAGAGGTCTGTAGGAACTCTGGACTCTGCAAAATTTTTCTGTAAACCTACAACTGCTCTAATAAAAAAAATCAAACCTTACATTGTAAATTCAAACACTGCAGATAATCAGAGAAGTTTTCAAGCATTTTAGGCCTTGTTTGCCTAACTCGATGTCTCCAAATATGTACAGAATACTTTCTATGCTCGGTACTTTGCATTAGGTAGAAAACAAGAGCTCCAGACTGGACCTCCACGAATCCAAAATTAACTGAAACCTAAAAAGTTCAGCTCACAGAAGAGAGCAGGAGTGGACTGGCTGCGTTAACCAGCTGTTCCTGGATCTGAGTAAACACCTCTGTCAGGGACGGACACTGCCCCCTGCCCCCCCAGTGCCCAGGTAAAGGGGGCTTCCTCTTGGACTCACAGCAGCGCCACCTTGTGGAAAAGGAAAGTAACTGAAAGAATTTTTAGAAAGAATTTGGTAGTACCTGTTTAGGATGCTCGGAGGGGATGGTCTGATGTGGGACGGGCTCCTGGGGAATGTCTGAATGCTCATTTTGCCAGACTGGGTTGTACCATTGGGTAGAGACCCAAGTAGTGAGAGTGGGGGTGGACCCACATCCTGGGGAGGACTAATGCCATCAAATAGAGGGAACTGTATCTCTCGAGAGAAAGGGTGGCTCCCAGGGCATTAGGGCAGTTGAGCAAGTCAGGCCCTAAACACTGTTGCAAGTATCTCTGGACATGGCTCCTCAGGAAATGGAGGTTGGCTGTCACTGCGGGCCCCAAGGAGAGGGGAAAATGGATGTTGAATGGATGGAACCAAGGTAAATGTGGGGTAAGAGAGGAGTTTCGCGAGAGTACACAAGGATGGATATAAAACATGTAATATTACACCAAAAACATATAGGGGATGAAAGACTAATAATGTAAACCATAATGTAAAACATAGGATAAGTAAAAATTTAGAAAACTGTATATCCTAAAGTATGGACCACAATGTAAGCACAGATGTCACCTTGTTTGAAAGCTATTGTCTCAGAGTCTGTACATCAGTTTAATATGATATGAATAAGTTACAAGAATATCGCTGTGGAAGGGAAAAGGTTTTATGGTAGATGTGTGGGAGTACTGTATATTGTATATATGAATTACTGTGATCTAGTGCTCTTGTGAAGAGAAGCTCAATAATTAGGAAAAAAGAAAAGAAAAAGATAGGATGTAGAATTTTTCCAAATCAATACGTATTCTATATCTAACCTTTAAACCCATTGCTATATTCCATTTTACTACTAAGGGATCCTGACATTATATTGGGCTTCACTTTTCAGGAAGCTTTGGATCACAGAGTGGTTCAACAATGGCAGCAGAGGAATACTGATATAGGATGCTATTGACAGAGCTATACAGGGCATATGTCCAGGGTGCATGGTAATGTTTGGATATACTCATAGTGGCAACAATTAAAAACTACAGCTGGGGGGTACTGGGTTCCTGGCCGGGGGTGCTCTGTCATGGTCCCTAGGGGAGCAGCGGCAGTCCCCCAGGTGCAACGGTAAGGACCAGGAAGGAATGAGGGTCCAACAGTGAGCCCATGATACTAATGACTATGCTTGTGAGCCTATATGCCTGCAATAAAAACAAGGCCTAGAGCAGCACTGTGCCTAGGAGTTTCCTCCTGACAGCCTTCATGTTACTCAAATGTGGCCAGTCTCAAAGCCAAACTCAGCATGTAAATGCAATGCCTTCCCCCCAGCGTGGGACATGACACCCGGGGATGAGCCTCCCTGGCACCGAGGGATCACTACCAAGTACCAACTGATGATGCAACTAGAAAATGACCTTGAATTAAAGGTTCAACACGGACCGGCAGAATATCCCTGTCTACATATAATAACAGGAGTTAAAAATGCTGTTTGACCTAAATTAAGGGGGAAATGGAAAGGACAAATGAGTTTATATGGCTATGAGTCTCTAAAAAAGAGTCTGGTGGATGTCAGAAGAATTGCCCTTATGCACACATGAGCAGAGTCTCAGAGACAGATAAAGTAGATACAACCCCAGGTATTGGTTCTTTTGAGGGCTAAAGAGACCCACATGTTCTAGGGTCAGCTCCTACACTTTGATTTACTGGACTTACCCCACTCAGCTAACATGGAGTTGAAGAATGTCAACCACCACACCATGGAGCCTAGAGTGCCTACAACTGAAAGCAGGAGGATTGCATCCAGTATCCATGTGGAATCTGAGCCTCCTCTTGATATAGATGTGCAATGGACACAACCAATCCAAGGTCCACAGAGAAAAGGTGGCATTGGTGTGGGAAAAATGGCCATGGTGGCTGATGGGTATGGGGAATGGGAGGAAGAGATGAGATGTGGAGGCATTTTTGGGACTTGGAGTTGTCCTGGGTGGTGCTTCAGGGACAATTACTGGACATTGTAAATCCTCCCAGGGCCCACTGGATGGAACGTGGGAGAGTATGGGCTATGATGTGGACCATTGACCATGAGGTGCAGAGATGCCCAGAGACATACTTACCAAATGCAATGGATGTGTCATGATGATGGGAGTGTTGCTGGGGGGGGAGTGGTGGGGTGGGGGGGTTGAATGGGACCTCATATTTTTTTAATGTAATATTTTTACAAAATGAATAAAATAAAATTTAAAAAAAAGAAAAGACTTGAAAATTTATTTCAAATTCCATGATGAAACTGAAGATAAGTAATTTGAATCTGAAGATGCTGAGAATATTAAACTTACAGTCCGAAAATAATTGAGGATGCTGAAATGAGTATCTATAAAGAAAATGTAAAAAATATATAAAAACAGAAAATCAGAATAAACTATAACAGAAAAATGACTGAAAAAAAAATCAATGCTAAAAAGTTTCTATATTCATATATATAATGGTAAATCACACATGCCCCAACATTCCCCTGTAGGTACCACTCTCAGGTTTATAGGCTTTGCTTACTTAAGAAAAACAAAACAAAACAGAAACAGTTCACCTTTTTCTCACCTCTAGATCAGAGATTTGCACAGTTCTCAAGTCCAGCTGTAATATAGTACATGGTTCAGAGAGGCAGTCTTCTGGTTTCAAAATGTGATTATACTTGGGCTTTGAAAAAAACTCCTTAATTGCTAAAGATCTGGGAAGAGGTCACAATCATTACAACGAGCATCTTAGGCTCTGAAACGTAAATACTTAGCGTGTTTTTTTCTTCCAAGTAAGCAGGAAGCCTGATTCCCTGAACAGCAGGACTGTGGGGCTGGGGGCTGTGAGGGGCCCCTCCCTCCCTCACTGCTGGAGGACTGAGCCTGTCGAGGAACTGGGCCACCCCCTTTCCTGTCGTATTTGCGAGGATCTCCACACAGACGTATAACCTCCGAGAAACGGGGATGCCGTGCAGTTTCTTTAGTTTCACAACTGTTTCCTATTTCAAATGATCTTCCATGGCTCTTCTCTTCACAGCTAACAGAAAGGATATTCCTGTTCTAGGTTACGCTACAATAAATCAAAAGAGCTGAAGCTGCCCATTGGAGACTGAATCTTTTGAAATATCTGTGCTGTGGCTACATAAATTAATCCCAGAAACAGACAGCCGAGACTCACAGCCCTCGGCGCTCCCATTTTGTTTACTGTACCACATGCTTACCAGAAAGTAATTCATTATTTACCACAGGAACATTTCCAAAAGGAAGCATACTGAAAACTTAAAATAGCAAATAAAAGCAAACATTTTACTAAAGCTTCCATTATACACAGGTATTTTTTTTTCCTTTCTGAGTGATTTATTTTATTTTTTTTATTGACTTTGTAATAATATTACATTAAAAATATATATATATGAGGTCCCATTCAACCCCATCACCCCCACCCCACCTCTCCCCCCCCCTCCCAGCAACACTCATTCCCATCATCATGACACATCCATTGCATTTGGCAAGTACATCTTTGGGCACCTCTGCACCTCATGGTCAATGGTCCACATCATGGCCCATACTCTCCCCCATTCCATCCAGTGGGCCCTGTGAGGATTTACAATGTCCGGTGATTGCCCCTGAAGCACCATCCAGGGCAGCTCCATGTCCCAAAGACGCCTTCACCTCTCATCTCTTCCTGCCTTTCCCCATACCCATCAGCCATCATGTCTACTTTTCCCAATCCAATGCCACCTTTTCTATGTGGACATTGGATTGGTTGTGTCCATTGCACCTCTATGTCAAGAGGAGGCTCAGATTCCACATGGATGCTGGATGCAATCCTCCCACTTTCAGTTGTAATCACTCAAGGCTCCATGGTGTGGTGGTTGTCCTTCTTCAACTCCATCTTAGCTGAGTGTGGTGAGCCCAATAAATCAGATTGTAGGTGCTGGAGTCTGTTGAGGCTCAGGACCTGGCTATCACATTTTGAGTTATACTTTTTCTGATGGTAAAGTAATTGTGCATTTGTAGGAAATTTGGATAACAGAAAAATACAAAGAAAAAAACAAAATCCATTACCTTAGCATTTTGACAGTTATTCATTCTCCTCCTCCTATAGATAAATACTTTTTGGGTATAGAAAATAGGAACCAAACTGCATAAAGGTGTGAGTCCTGCCACTTTTACTTTTAAAAACAGCTGCAGTATTCTATCAACTGGGTTACAATATCTTCCGCTTCCTGAAAAGAGCCCCTCGCTTCTGCTCTCACTGGCTTGTGCACACCCCACTTCTAAAGGCCTCAGACAAGGCAGGCTGTGAATGCCCAGCAGCAGCTCCCGAGGTCCTCAGCACTTCTGCAGCTGCGCAAGCACGGAATGTATTTTACTGTACTTTTTGCTCATCTGATGGGCAAAAATGACATTGATTTTAATTTGCATTTTAATTACTAATGACCTTGTGTTTTGTAACTATTCACTGGTAATTTTATTTTTGTGTGTGGCTTGCCTGGACTTTGAACTTACTCATACTTTCATTTTAATATTCACCTTTTTCTAATTGACTGTCAGCAAGTAACTTTCTCTAATTAGTTACTGCCTTTTAGAGTTGTGTTTTCACTCATTTCTGACACAGATGTCAGTTTTTATGTCGCCTGTTTGGGTTTTGTTTCTACTCCTGATTTCCTCTCCACCCTTATAAGATCTGCACCCACCTCTCTTATAACTGTCATTGCTGTTTTAATAACAAAAAAAAAAAAAAATCCTAAAACCCATGCAGAATTAAATTTTAATGTATGCTGTGAGGTAAGAAAAGAATTCTTTCCCAAAGAGCTAACCCAGTTGTCCCAGGACAACCTGCCATCTTCCCTCATCCCCTCCTGGTCGTACCAGCACCTTTTCCCCTGTCCATCCTCACCTTCTATCCCAAACTCCTGTAACTTTATAAGATATTTTAACCTGGTAGCACTGTCCTTCCCAAACACTTCCCGGTCATTCTCACCCCTCCTTTCCTTCTGGATGAGCACAGCATCTTTGTAGGATACCTTTCTCCACAATCCTTTGGTATTTTGGGTGAGATTGCAATGATTGCCTGGGGAGCACCTCACATAGTTACTATTTCTTCTTTACATTTTTTAACGAGTCAAGAGGCCCAGAGCCTCCCACCCAGGCTCATCCCACCCGACCTCGCCACAGGCACTGACGCCCCTCAGCATCTCCAGGGCTCTCTGGGTTCCTCCTGAGTTTCCACAGCAACCCCCGGAAGGGCCCTGCTCGTGCCACCGTCCTTCCCAGACCAGCCTTCCAGAAAACCATCTACGTTAATGGGAATCTGAAGCTCAGCTGTGCAGTGGTCTACGTCAAAAACCCAAACCTCGACCGTGACTCTTTCGGAGCACTGTTTTCTTTGTAGAATGCCAGGATTGATGCTACCAGCACATTTTCTGGTTCTCAACAAAAAATGCTTCCCTCTTACCTGGAGCAGCACCTGATTTAGAGGCCACGGGTATTTTAAAGGCCTCATCTTTAAACATGTCCTTATTTTTCCCATTCTTATTGGGAATTCCAGGAACAATAAACATCCTAGAATGAAAGACTTTCCACGCCCATCCCAGCTGCTGCAGGTTTAAAGGCACCAAGGGGCGGGGGGACGGGACCACCCGGGACAGGACTGACAGGGTGGGAAGGAGGCACGGGGGCTTGGCGGGCTCCGCAGGGGGCTCGGCGGGCTCCGCAGGGGACTCAGGGGCTCCATGAGGGGCTCAGGGGCTCCGCGGGGGGCTCCGCGGGGGACTCAGGGGCTCCACAGGGGGCTCGGCAGGCTCCGCGGGGGTCTCGGGGGTCTCCGCGGGGGGTTCAGGGCTCCGCGGGGCCTGGGGCCACGGGGTGCAGGTGCTCGCCTCCCCCACGGAGGAAGGCGGCCCCGCCCGTGCCCACTCACTTGAGGGCGCTGAGGTCGAACTCGTAGGCGTTGTCCCAGAAGAGCACCTTGCTGGGTAGTCCCTGTCGGCTCGGCGCTGCAGGGCACCAGGTGCAGCGCGGCCATGGTGGGCCAGATGACCCCGTCCTCCTTGAGCCACCGTCCCGGGCGAACAGGATGGACTCGATCATGAACTCAAACTGTGGAGACAGTGAAGACCGGCGTGAGAGCGCTGCTCACACACCCCAGGACCAGATGCTGTCACCACTGGCCTTGGGTTTTAACTGTTAAAGTAAATTTGGTTTGGGTTGCTCAGGATTCTCCCAGCGCAGGGGCAGCCTCACGTGGCATCTGAGCAGGCCCCCTTCCCTGGACGCCTTCCTCTTCCTCCCTGGTCCCCTGGGCCCACCCAAGTCCACTACAGTGTGGGGAGGGGTCTCCTAAAGCACACAGGGGCTCCCCCCTCCCCACTGTGGGAACGCCCGGGGCCCTTTGGCAGCTTCTCTGTGAGCTCGGGATGCCCACGACCTCGGTGTGGCACTCCTGGCTGCCCCCTCGCTAGGACGGTGCCAGCAACACAGAGAGCGGCTCTGCAGGTGTGGGGCCCCCGCAGGGACCCGGGCCCAGCTCGGGAGGGCCACGCTGAGAGGGGAGGGCCATGCTGGGGAGGGCCACGCTGAGAGGGGAGGGCCACACTGAGTGGGGAGGGCCACGCTGGGGAGGGCCATGCTCAGAAGGCCACACTGAGTGGGGAGGGCCACGCTGAGAGGGGAGGGCCATGCTGGGGAGGGCCACGCTGGGGGGGCCACACTGGGGAGGGTCACACTGGGGAGGGCCACGCTCAGAGGGCCACACTGACAGGGGAGGGCCACACTGAGAGGGCCACGCTGAGTGGGGAGGGCCACACTGGGGAGGGCCATGCTCAGAAGGCCACACTTAGTGGGGAGGGCCACGCTCAGAGGGCCACACTGAGTGGGGAGGGCCACGCTGAGGAGGGCCACGCTCAGAAGGCCAGCACTTGGTATAAAGCTGTCGTCCCTTCTCACGATACAGACACAAAATAAAGTCAAATTTTGTGAGATTTTACACGTGTGTGTGTCCTTGCAATGGGACAATGGAGACAGTGTGAGCAGACATATGCAGCGTGTGTGTTCTCCCATTCTGCTGAGCACTGGCAGAATCCTGGGGCCCAAGTGGGCACAGCTGAGTGTCGGGCGCCGGCAGCTCTGCTGAATCGCAGAGATGACGAGGGCGCCCTAGGAAACAGGTCCAAGAGCCCTGTGCCCTTCCCTCCGTGTTGCTACCCATGTCAGCCAACCCCCATGCACAGTGCACAGGACAGGCAGCTGGGCAGCCCGTGGCCCCTCACCCCTCAGTGAGCTAAGGGCGGGAGTGTCCGTGGATGGTGAGATACAATCAGTCGAGTTAGCTTTGTGTTCTGCTAAGAACAAAATAAGTACGCATGTACAAACAACGAAATAGAAACCGAGCAAATTTCAGAGGTTCCACATTCACTTTAAATGTTCTTATATTTGCATTTTAAGCTGGCATTGCACAATATAAAGATGAATGGTAAAACTCACATCAACCATTTACGGTTTTTTTTTTTTTTTTACTTAGAACAGCATTAATTAGCAAATAAAAAGTACCATGACAAGTTGAGAGATGGCAGAAGAAAAGTCTAGAAAGTGCCTTTTTCCCACTTTCTGAGAGACTTTGCCCTTTCATTCTGCGATGAGCCCACCCCGTCTGCAGCTGCCTCTCCCCTGCAGGGCCGTGGTCTGGCGAAGAGGATGCCTGAGGGGGGGCCCTGGGGCTCATGGAGCTCCTGGAGGGCACCTCTCACAGGAGAGGACCCGGGGGGGGCCGCCAGGATGTGGGTCGGAAACAGCAGGGGTGTTGTTGCTTTCAGATAGCTTCAAACAGGGTTTTTAAAATTTGAAGTATATCATTCATACATGAGCATACAAGTGTATAGTGAAAGCTGTGAACTTATAAAACAAAAACGCATAACTTCATCCAGGGCTCCCATGCATCACCCACACCACACCTTGCATTGTTGTGAAATATTTGTTACCTACTATGAAAGAGCATCATCAACATATTACTACTAACTATAGTCCATATTTTACTTTGGTGTATTTTCCTCCAACCCATCTAATTATTAACATCCTGTATCAAGCAGGTTTTATTATAGAAGTAATACATGTTCAGTGTGGAAATTTTAGAAAATGGAGAAAAGCACCAAAAAAATAAGAATCACTGATAAACCCAGGACCCAGAGAGAACCACTATTATTCTGGGATTTACCACCAAGTATTTCTTTTCAGGCATAGACACAAATGTACACACACAGGAAAAGTATATACGTGTAATTTTTATTTTTATTCTTTATCACCCTAGTATAAAAGTGACCTTCTTTGGTCTATGGTCTATGAATTTTATTAGCTCCATCACCCCAGAAATGTCATGCTGCCCCTTTGCAATCACCCCCCCCCCCCAGGGAAAGCACTCATCCATTCTTGGTCCCTAAACCTTCACCTTTTCAAGAATGTTATCTAAATGTAGCCTTTTGAGACGGAATTCTTTTATTCAGCAAGAGGCTCTGAGATCATCCAAGCTGTTTGCTTCTTTTTATTGCTGAGCAGTATTCCAGGGTGTGGCTGACTCCCAGCTCATTTATCCGTGCACACTGGGCTTGTTTCCAGTTTTGGCAATTACAAATAGAGCTGCTATAAACATTCATGTACAGGTAGCCACGTGATCACATAAGCTTGAATTTCCCTGGGATAAACGCTCAGGAGTGGTGAGTGTGTGCATGACTTTATCAGAAACTGCCACGCGTTTCCCAGTGGCTGCATCATTCCATGATCCCATCAGCAATGAATGTTTTAGCTGCTCCTCACCCCTGCCAGCACTTGGTCTTGACAGCAGTTCTGAAAACCTGAGCCATTCCAGTAGGCATGTGACAGTACCTCACTGTGGTTTTGAGCTGCATTGCCTGGTGGCTAACAATGCTGAGCATCCTTTCACGGGCTTATCTGCCACCTGGATATCCACTTGTGTTGAGAGCCTGTTTAACAATGAGCCAGTTTCCAGTGAGCTTGCTTGCTCTCTTCCTACTGAGTCTTGAGATTTCTTTGTATTTTCTGATAGTCCTTTATCAGATATGTGATCCCCCCCCACCAATCTTCACCTGTCTTTTTGTGATATTAACAGCATCTTTCACAAAGCAGACATTTCAGGGAAACGGACTTTGGCCCAGTGGTTAGGGCCTCTGTCTACCATATGGGAGGTCCGCGGTTCAAACCCCGGGCCTCCTTGACCCGTGTGGAGCTGGCCCATGCGCAGTGCTAATGCGCGCAAGGAGTGCCGTGCCACGCAAGGGTGTCCCCCACGTGGGGAAGCCCCACGCGCAAGGAGTGCGCCCATGAGGAAAGCCGCCCAGCGTGAAAGAAAGTGCAGCGTGCCGAGGAATGGCGCCGCCCACACTTCCCGTGCCGCTGACGACAACAGAAGCGGATAAAAGAAAACAAGACGCAGCAAATAGACACCAAGAACAGACAACCAGGGGAGGGGGGGAAATTAAATAAATAAATAAATCTTTAAAAAAAAAAAAAAGCAGACATTTCAAATTTTAATGAAGTCCTATTTACCTACTGAGGGATGAAACGGGGTCCCTGTTATGGGACGAGCGGGGTCCCTGTTGCGGGATGAGTGGGGTCCCGTTGTGGGATGAGAGGGGTCCCTGGTGTGGGGAAGAAAGCCTCGTACGGCCGCTGAGGCTTCCCTTGGGGGCTCCGAAGGCGTGGAAGGCGCACGACCCAGGAAGAAGTCACGGAGACAGGCTGATGGCACAAGTCTGGTTTATTGCAGAAGGGGATGCAGATTTATAGGATTGGGGAGTGGTGTGGCGGGTTCTGATTGGCTAGGGCAAATGCTGTTTCCATATAAGGCAATGTTCTGGCATTGGGCTAGTGATTGGCCAGTAGAGTATGTGCTAACTCTTGATAGGCTGACACTGTTACTAAGCTGATAGGTGGTTGTAAGCTGTTGCTGGGCAAACAGCGTACTAAGAGATTAGGTTTAAGGGAGGGGGGAGGGGAAGTGAGAGCTGGGCTAGGCGGGAGATAGGAAGGGGGAGGGCGGTGCCGGCTAGCCGTTAGCAGCAAAGGCCTAGTCAGGCGTGGTCACCTTGTCTAGGCCCAGTGGGCAGAGGCGGTGTCACCTCTTGCCGCACTGTTTGCCACTGAGGCAAGCCGGGTGCCCCTCCTCCCACACCTACTCTTTCCTTATGAACTGTGCTTTTGGAGTCATGTCTAAAAAATCTTTGCCTAGTCCTAGATAACGGAAATTTTCTTCTAAAATGGTATAGTTTTAACACTTTATACACATAGATGTATGAAATATTTTGAATTAATTTTTTATAAGGTATGAGGTTTATATTTGGATTTATTTTGCATATGGGTTGCCAATAGTGCCAATGTTATCTGTTGAATACCCTTTTGTACCTTTGTTAAAAAGCAACTAGTCATTATCTGCATGGACCAATCTCTCCATTCTGTTTATTGACTTACATGTATATCCCTTCACCAACAGTACACTTTCTTGATTACTGCTTTACATGAAGTTTAAAATCTATAGTGTAACTCCCCCAAGTTTATTCTTCTTTTAAGATATTGTATCAGCTATTTCTAGTTCCTTTACTTTCCACATACATTTTTGAATTAGCTTGTCTATATCCACAAAAAATTGCCCTGCTGGGATTTTGATGGGAATTGCATTATATCTATATCAGGAGTAATACATCTTCACTAGATTGAGATTCCCAATCCATTTACTTAAGTAGTCTGTGATTTTTTTCATTAGCACTTTTAGTTTCAGCATACAAAATGCATGTTTTGTTAGATTTTTTCTTCTTTAGGAGGTACCAGGGATTGAACCTGGGACCCTGTACATACGAAGCAGGCACTCAACCACTGAACTATACCTGCGCTGCTGTTCTGTTAGATTTATACTTACATATTATTTCCTTTTATTATATACACAATATAATATATACTACACATAACATATACAGATAAGACGATTTCTGTACATTACCCTTGCATTCTGTGACTGTGCTAAACTCAGGTATTAGTTCTTTGGGATTTTCTATACAGACAGTTGTGCTGCTGTCTGTGAATATGAAGCTTTCCTTCTTTGTTTCAATCTCCACTCCTTTCACTTATGATTTCCAGCACAAGGCTGAACAGGAGAGGAAGAGTGGCCTTCCTTGCCTTGTTCCCCATCTGTAGCAGTTTGATATTATTGATGAAGTCCAAAAAGAAATAATGGATTATGTTTGTAAACTGATCATTTCCTCTGGGCATATAAGATTATATTGGATTCAGAGGTCTACTTGATTAAGTAATTAGGTAAACCTCTGTGCAAGTAGGATGTTGAGTCCCCGCCCCTTGGTGGGTGAGGACTCACAGATAAAAGACAGGGCAAAGGACAAAGTTGGGGGACTTTTAATGTTGGGAGTTTTGATATTGGAATTTGATGCTCAAGTCTTAAGCTGGGGCCCCAAGGAAAGAGACAGGGCCATTTGCCTGATAGTCTACAGCTGACCTTGTGGAGAGAGGCAAAGCCTAGAGGGCCTCATAGTCTACAGCTGACCTTGTGGAGAAAACAGAGGAGCTGAGCCCAGAGGAACCCAGTAAGCCTGAACCCTGGCAGACATGAGCAGACATCTTGCTCCAACACGTGGCAATAGACTTTGGTGAGGGGAAGTAACTTATGCTTTATGGCCTGGTATCTATCTGTAAGCTCCAGCCCCAAATAAATACCCTTTATAAAAACCAACCAATTTCTGGTATTTTGCATCAGCACCCCTTTGGCTGACTAATACAGAATTTGGCACCACACCACACCATAGTGGAACACTTGTTACAGATTATGAGATGATATCATCAGGCTATTACCAGGTCCATAGCATACATTTAGCAGACTTTTTCCATACTCTCTTATTTTCAACACAGGACATCTTTGACATAGATGCATGAACATTACATTATTACTGTTAACCACAGTACATAGGTCACCCCAGCTGTATTTTTCCCACATTCCCAACACCCTGCAACAGTGATGTACATTTGCTCTAGCTCACAAAGGACACTCTTGCATCTGTACCATCAATCACAATTCTCATCCACCTCTTGGTATACTGTACTATTCAGTTCCTAGATTATTCTCTAGCATTCTGTCAACTGGCATTTACATACCTAGACTACCATTTTCAGCCACATCCCCATTTATAAACCAGCTGTTACTCACTATAATATATTACCACCCACTCTATACATTTCCACACTGTTACAGTAAAGTTAATTAAAACTTCTATACACATTAAACATCAGTAGACCATCTCAGTTCTCCTATTTCCTTTAAGAATCCACCATCTACCACCAGGTCTTAAAGATATTTTCCTACATTTTCTTCTAGAAGCTTTATGGTTCTTGCTTTTATATTTAGTTTTTTTTTTTTTCCTCATTTTCAGTTTTTGTATAAGGTGTGAGATAGGGTCCTCTTTCCTTCTTTTGGCTATGGATATCCAGTTCTCTCAGCACCATTTGTTGAATGGACTGTTCTCCATGAGCTGGGTGGGCCCACCCATTTTTGACAGGCTTGTAAAAAATCACTTGACCCTAGATGTGAGGGTCTGTTTCTGAACCAACAATTTGGTTCCACTGGTCTATGTGTCTTGTGTTTATGCCAATACCATGCTGTTTTTACCATTGTAGCTAGGTAATATGATTTAAAATCTGGAAGTAGGGGGGCTCTTTCATGGTCCCTAAAGGAACGGCAACAATCCCCCAAGTGCAACGGCAAGGACCAAGAAAGAAGGAAGGTCCAACAATGAGCCCTTGATGCTGGTGACTATGTTTGTAGGCCTGTGCACCTGAGATAAGAACGGGGCCTGGAGCTGCGGGGTGCCTGGGAGTTGCCTCCCAGAGACTCCTCTGGGAGCCTCTGTGTTGCTCAGGTGTGGCTGGTCTCAAGGCCAAGCTCGGCGTGTAGATGTGTTGCCTACCCCCCGCCAAGCATTGGACATGGCTCCCGGGGATGGGCCTCCCTGGTGCCAAGGGATTACTGCCAAGTGCCAGCTGATGATGTGGCTAGAAAATGACCTTGAATAAAGGGGTCAACTAGGACCAGCAGAATATCTCGGTCTGCATGTAATACTAGGAGTTAAAAATGCTTTTTGACCTGAATGGAAGGGGGAAATGGAAAGGACAAATGAGTTTATGTGGCTATGGGTCTCCAGAAGAGCTGGGAGGTTATCAGAGGGGTTGCCCTTGTGCACGCCTCAGCAGAGTCCCAGAGACAGATGGAGTGGATACAGCCCCCAGGTGTTGGTTCTTCTGGAGGCTGCAGAGACCCACAGGCACAGGATGGAGTTCAGTGCCATGTCAGTTGGCCCTACTTTGGAGTTAGTGTTTCTGTGTGGTAGAGCTGGACTCAGATGGAATCTTTGTTCACAAGCCTCTCCTGTTACTTTTACTGGAGCTGTGTTTGGTGCTGGGGTTTGGTGTGTGCCCAGGGGACCTAGATCTCTGGACTGACCGTGTGGTAGCCAGGCCCTGGGCCTCAACAGACTTGCAACTCCTACACTCTGGTGTTTTGGACTTACCCCACTCAGCTTACATGGAGGTGGAGAGGGTCAACCACCACACCATGGAGCCAAGAGTGCCTACAACTGAAGGCAGGAGAGTTGCGTCCAGCATCCATGGGAATCTAGGCCCCCTCTTGATATAGATGTGGAGTGGACACAAACATTCTAGGGTCCAGAGGATGGAGGAATGGAGTGTGAATTGGAGTGGACTTACTGATGTTCTGTTCATGAACTATTGTGATTGGTAGTCGAAAAAGGTGTAGCATTGGTGTGGAGAGGGTGGCCATGGTGGCTGCTGGGGGTGGGGAGTGGAAGAGATGTGATGTGGGTGCATTTTTGGGGGTTGGAGTTGTCCTGGGTGGTGCTGCAGGGACAGTTGCTGGGCATTGTGTGTCTTCTCATGGTCCGCTGGGTGGACTGTGGGAGGGTGTGGGCTGTGGTGTGGGCCATTGGCCATGGGGTGCAGCGGTGCTCAGGGATGTGTTCGCCAGGTGCAGTGGGTGTCTCATTATGATGGAGGAGGTTGTTGTTGTGAGGAGGGGGGGTAAGGGGGGTATATGGGGACCTCATATATTTTTAATGTAACATTGGGGAAATAAAGACAAAAAAATCTGGAAGTGAGAGTACTTCAACTTCGTATTTCCTTTTTAAGATGTTTCTCACTATTCATGACCCTTTACTCTTCCAAATAAATTGGATAGTCTTGATTTCCATTTATTTAAAAAAATCCTGATGGAATTTTAATCAGGATTTCACTGAAGTTGTATATCAATTTGAGTAGAATTGGCATTGTAATATTTAGTCTTCCAATCTGTGAGCATGGAATGTTCTTCCAATTACTAAGGTCTTTTTAAATATCTTTTAACAATGAGTTGTAGTTTTCTGAATACAAGTGCTTTACATCATTGGTTAAGTTTATT
The DNA here is from genome assembly GCF_030445035.2 of Dasypus novemcinctus. Lineage (NCBI taxonomy): Eukaryota > Metazoa > Chordata > Mammalia > Cingulata > Dasypodidae > Dasypus > Dasypus novemcinctus. Next base: position 81,153 of record NW_026688269.1, on the reverse strand, counting down.
CCTAAATATCTGGGTTTTATCTGTCAGATTTTATTTTCACCACTCTTTTGACACTTCAAGTTACTTTTATTGGTATAATCTTCATTTCCAGACTCTCTTCCAAGCCTCTCTCTTGTTTTTTCTTTTCGGGCTGTAGCACACCCTTTAGTATTTCCTGCAGATTTGGTCTCCTGGTTATAAATTCTCTCGGTTTCTGTTTATCTGTAAATAGTCTACATTCACCCTCATTTTTGAAAGACAGTCTTGCTGGATATAAGATTCTTGGCTGGCAGTTCTTCTCTTGCAGTATCTTAAATGTATCATACCACTATTGTCTTGTCTCCTTGGTTTCTGATGAGAAATTGGCGCTTAATCATATTGGGTATACCTTATATGTTATGCACTGCTTTTATCTTGCAGCTCTCAGAATTCTGTGTTTGGCATTTGACATTCTGATTAGTATGTGTCTCAGAGTTGGTCTATTCAGATTTATTTGGAAGGGAGTATGTTATGCTTCTTGGACATGGATATTCATGTCCTTCAACAGGGTTGGGAAATTTTCTACCATTATTTCTTCAAATATTCCTTCTGTCCCTTTTCCCTTCTCCTTCTGGGACACCCATGACACATATGTTTGCACGTCACTTACTGTCATTTAGCTCCCTAAGACCTTGTTCAATTTTTTCCATTCTTTTCTTCATTTATTCTTTTGTATGTTCACTTTTAAGGCCATTTCTTCAAGCTCACCAGTCCTTTCTTCTGCCTCCTTAAACTTATTATATGATTCCAGTGTATTTTTTTTTTAATTTCTCTCCCCTTCCCCCCTCCAGCCCCAGTTGTCTGTTCTCTGTGTCTATTTGCTGCGTGTTCTTCTTTGTCCACTTCTGTTGTTGTCAGCGGCATGGAAATCTGTGTCTCTTTTTGTTGTGTCATCTTGCTGCACCAGCTCTCCGTGTGTGTGGCACCATCCTGAGTAGGCTGTACTTCCTTTTGCACTGGGCGGCTCTCCTTATGGGGCACACTCCTTGAGTGTGGGGCTCCCCTATGCGGGGGACACCCTTGCGTGGCATGACACTCCTTGTGTGCATCAGCACTGTGCATGGGCCAGCTGCACACAGGTCAAGGAGGCCCACAGTTTGAACCGCTGACCTCCCATGTGGTAGCGGACACCCTAACCACTGGTCCAAGTCCACTTCCCTACCAGTGTATTTTTAATTTCATTTATTGTACCTTTCATTCTCATATGATCTGATATTTTTCTATGTATGCTTTCAAATTCTTTTTTGTGCTCATCCAATGTCTTAATACCCTTAGTCTCTTTAGCATCTCATTGAATTTGTTAAGGAGATTTGTTTGAACATCTTTGATTAGTTGTCTCAACTCCTTAATGTCATCTGCAAGTATATCTTGTTCCTTTACCTGGGCCATAGCTTCCTGTTTCTTGGTGTAGACTGTCATTTTTTGTGGGTGTGTTGGCATCTGGTTTACTAGAGTATTTATTCTGGGCACAGTTTCTCTCTTTAATTTAGGGCTTTCTTGCCCTTTCTCCCTTGCTGGTTGTATAGTAGGAACAGAGGATGTAGTTGGTGCTGTAAGCTGTGGAGGCTCAGGCTGCTCTCATTGCCCAAGGGACCAATGAAGCCATCTCTCAACTTTTTCCTTTGCCCGGGGTAGGGACAGAGTCACAGCTGTGTGGAATAATCCAAGTCATGCAGGCCTAGACTGTTGTTGCCCAGAGAGACTGAATGAGGCTTCCTGCCCCTGTCTCCCCTGCCTGGGGTGGGGATGGAGCTGCAGGGGTGAGCAGCAATCTATGCAGTGTGGGTTCCAGATGACTGCAGTTGCCCCAGTAGACTTCCGATTTTCAGTCTGTGCCAGACAAAGGTACCTGCAGTTACCTGGATGGGCTGGTGCAGGTCCTGCAACTTCCTCCCTGACAAGAGGTAGGGCTGAAGCCTAGGCTAGGGCTGCAGGCTGGTCTGGGTGAAAGAAACTGGTCCCTACTGTCATTGTGATTTCTGTCAGCCAGGCTTCGCCTCAAGCTAGGGACAGAGTCACTGTGGCAGCTACCAGCCTCTTTCTGACTTGAACAGGTCCAAGCTTTAGCTGCTCTTGTGGTTATACTTTAGCCTGCTGAACTTAATAATCAGTATCTGATTATTAGTCTCTTCCTCCCCCATTTTTGGGAAGTGGAGCTTCTATTTCGAGTCACAGAATAGCTCCCAAGTTAACTTGTGCCACAAGTGGAGGATGGGCTCTGCTCACGAATCTTCTCTGCAGATGGGCAGTCTCCTCCTTCCAGTCCTTCAGAGATGTTGCAGGATGTTCTTCTGGTCTCCTGGAGGCCCCCAAACAGGTGCTTTAGGTAGCTCTGGGTGGTTACTAACTGCCTGCAGGACAAGCTGCTCCTTACTCTGCTGTCATCTTGCTGGATGTTGGATTCCTTTTTTATTTTTTTCTCTTAATACCCATTTGGAGTTTATTTTAGCATACAGTGTAAAGAAGGATCTAACTAATTACTCCAAAATAATCATTGTTTCGACACCACTTTTGAAGGATTATACATCTTTTCCTCCTGTCTGGAAATCTCTCCTCCTCACTCATTAAATGCAAATGTCTGAGGGTTTATTTCTAGATTTTCTGTTCTGCCTCACTGTCTGATTTAGTACTGCATGTTGGCAGTGGAGCAGGAAGAAGAGCCAGGAAGGACTTGGGGACCTGTGAGGAGAGAAGATGGAGGGAATGCTGAAGAGTGGGGGTGCTCCCGGAGAAGGGGAGCAGGTCCAGGGGAAGGACGTGGGGAGAGGAAACTGCCCACTGCCACCTCAGGGATCCTGCTCTCAGCATGCAAACGCAGCAAAGAAGCCTGATACTGCCCCAGCAGGTCCCTGCTCCCAGGAGCCCAGATCACATCTTGTCCTCCTGCCCCCTGCATATTCCCCTGCTCTGCCGCCTCAACTCCACTCACCCTTCACACAGCTACCTGCCCAATGCCCCAGGTAAGCCACCTCCCTGCAGGACCTCTGCCCTGTGCAGTGTCAGGACCAGAGAAGAACTCTCCACCTGCATGCCTAACACATATCACAAACAACCTGCTTAAGACGGAACGCTTGACATCCAGCCACCCCACAGCTCACCATCCTGCTCCCTTTCTCTCACACCTAGACCCAGTCCACCAGGAAATCCTCCCCAGACCTGGCCCTTCCTCTGCTTTGCCCCAGACTACACCACCATCTCATCTCACCTTCACTCCAACCTGCCTGGTCTCCCTGGCTCCCTCATCATACTCCGAATCATCCTTCTCAACAGTCCACCAAATCACCTGCCAAGGGCTTTCCACCTACCTGAAACGAAACCAGAGGCCCCGACCCAGCCCACGAGCCCACAGATGAACCCCCACAAACAGCCGCGTCCCCAGGCCTCTGCACGTGCTGTTGTGACCCCAGGTTGGGTCCTCTGACCTGCACTGGCGAGAGCCACAGGCCTCCCTCCACCCCGCGACTGCTTTCCCTCTTTCTCAGCCGAGCACTACACTGTTAGTTAGCAGGCCTGCTGACCAGCTGCTTGACTGCTCTAGAATGTGAGTGCCAGGGAGGCAGGGCCTGTCCCTGTTTTTTTCATGGCTATGCCCAGCAGAATAATGTCTAGCATACACTAAGTGCTCAAAAACCACCTGGAAAACAAATGAATGAAAAGTCAATCTACCCAGCTACCTAAGCCAGTTCCCCGACCCCCAGGCTCACATCCCCTTCCCCTGGGCCACTCCCCCAGGCCAGCCCCAGGATGTCTCCCTCTAAGGAGACTGAGTGGCCTGGCCCTGCCCACTCATGCCCACTGGCATCCAGGTCCTCCCAACATAATCCGATCATATACTCCATCATCTAAGTCCTGGAGGGCTTCTTGGCTGCATGCCAGGCAAGTGCCAAGTCCCGGGGACATAGCACTCCCCACGGGTTGCCCCTTGCCCACCTCGCCAAACACCCTCCTTCCCCCCACCCAGCCCAGGAACAGGCCTGTCCCTCTGCAGCCAGGCTCACTGCCTGCCTAATGGACCCCGTCCCCACTGCCAGCTCCAGGGGTGCCCAACAGGTAATTCTGGAGGGGACACGGCGTGCCCACTGACACCAGCCTTTTGCTCCCCTGCTGTCCTGGGAGCCCACAGTATCACCAATCAACCTAGGCCCATCATGGGCACTTTGTCTTGAAACAGAACTTCAACATGGCTGAAGGTCCACTGTCATTTGCTACCATTTCCCCCATCTTAACAATCTACTAGAAGCTATCTGCTCAATATGTAAATGGGCTCTCTGCTGGAAACAGCTGCCCTGTTCCTCTCACCTTCATCCAGATATTAACTTTCTGGACTTCAGATGAGGGTGTTTCACTAAAAACCTCATGTCCCAAGACGCCAAGCCGAGGAGAGGTTACAGACGGAGCTCACAGGGGCACACAAACATCTGTATGGGCAGAGCCCGGCCACTGTCCGCATCCATGCGGGGTAAAGAAACACTCAAAGGAGGGCCAAGCCATAAAGCTGGCCTCACAAACGGTGGTCTAGGCTTTCTAGGAGGAGAGGTGCCCAGACTGTGGGGAGGACAAAGCCTGCTTCGCTCAGAAACAGCCTGCGCAGGCACACCCAGGAATGACATTCAGGGTTTCTCAAAGGAAAACTATTTTACATAAATCACTCATGAAAAAGTCACCTCAACTCTGATTTAGATTTCCCATAAAGGCACTTTTTTCCACTCAGTTAAAAATTCAAGACACTAAATGCAGTGTTCACACAAGAAATTCACTACATTTCATCTTAGGAAAAAAAATAAAGTTAGTAATGATTTGTGAAGATCTCTGAGATACTCATGTTTAGAAACCAAGTGAAATCCAGCCCTCTACGGGCTCCTTACACCACCTCCACAGCCCCCCACACTCCTCCCCCCACCCCGGGCCCTTCCCCCCAGCCCTTCTCCCCCCACCTTGGCCCCCACCCCGCGCGCCCCCCAGGCCCTTACCAGCAGGCAGGTGCCCATCCACTCTGACACCAGCACGTCCACCTTCTCGAGCAGCACCACATCCTCCACCTTCTGCTGGAACACGGTGATGGTGTCGGCGAAGCCGTTCTGCACGACCAGCCGCCCCGTGTGCTGGGCCATCTCGCTGGCCTCCACGGCGTACACCTGCACGCGGGCAGAGGCACCCTCAGCCAGGCAGCGACCCCAGCTGCGACCCGGGCCTGCGTCAACTCAGGCAGCAGCACCAGAACAAGCACCGACGACACCTGGAAACCAGGAAAGATGTGGGCGGGGACAGCTCCTGGGAAGGCTCGTGCCATGGGAGCCACCTCTCCTCCCTCCTTCCCCCACAGTAGGAAGTCCACCTGACCCACGGCCTAATCGCCTCAGCCCGCCTGCCGGGGCTGCGTGAGGCTGGGGCCTGCTGGGAGCTTCCTGCCTGGGGGTGGCACCCCATCCAGCCACGCCAGAAAAGAGGTCGGGGGCCAGCGTGCTCCATGGAGTGTGGAGGTGGTCAGCACTCTGGGGCCTGGACGTGCTGACGCACAGCAGGGCAACTCCCACCCAGAGCCGGCGCCTGTGCCCTGTATTTAGCTGAAATAAACGTCTCATAGAGAACATCCCATCGTGGCCACCAGCCGGTCTGCTGCACGGATGCACAACTCCAAGGGTCCCAACAGGGAAGCACCAAGCTCAGAACCTTCCGAGGCAGCGCTCTGGCCCCTGCCCGCCCCGCTCCTACTCACTGCTTTTGGCTCTGTGTGATGTGCACAGAAGAGGTTGATAATCCCAGTGCCGCAGCCAACGTCCAAGATCACTTTATCTTTCAGGGATTCTTTACTCTGCAGGATAACGTTGCACTATTTAGTTGTGTGCAGCTGGTCTGCCAACATTTCCAAGTGAAGTTTCTAGAGAAAATGAGACATTTAGAATTATTGCCATTTGTCTAGAATGAAAGAGGTCCCACAACTTAACAAGAAAATCAACCCAATTTAAAAATGGGCAAAAGACTTGAACAGACAGTTTTCCGAAGAGGAGATACAAATAGCCAAAAGGCACATTGAAAGATGCTCAACATCACTAACTAAGAGGGAAATGCAGATCAAAACTAAAATGAAATGTCATTTCACGCCTTATAGAACAGCCATGACAAAGACAGAAAACTACAAGTGCTGGAGAGGCTGTGGAGAAAGGGGAATACCCCTTCACTGCAGGAGGGAATGCAGAAGGGTGACGCCTCTGCAGAGGACAGATTACTGCTCCTCAAGAAGCTGAAAACAGAACTGCTGTGTGATCCAGCAGTCCTGCTACTATGAATATATTCAGAAGAACTGGAGTCAGGGACGCAAACAGACATTTGCACACTGATGTTCATAGCAGCATCATTCCCAAGAGCTAAAAGACGGAAACAACCGAAGTGTCCAGTGAATGGATATACAAGATGTGGTGAACACACACGATGGAACATTGTTCAGCGGTAAGAAGAAATGAACCGGGGAAACACATGACAACATGGAAGAACCTTGAGGATATTATGTTGAGTGAAACAGGCCAGATACAAAAGGACGAATATTGCACAGTCACACTGCTATGAACTGAGTATGAGAAAACTTAGGGAGTTAAACAATAGTGTACAGGTTACTAGGAGACAGAGCACCGGTTGAGAAGGGGTAGCTGATTCTGGATAGAGTGTTTCATAAGGTTGACTGTAAATACGTGGGAATGGATGGAGTTGATGGCAGCACATTATGATGTTTATAAACGTGACTGTGGCTGAAAGGGGTAGTGTAGGGAGATTGTTTATTGAAAGACAGCTAGAGGATACTCTAGGTACTATATACCATAGCGATTTAGGTGGGGGATGAGGGTTATGGTTAATAATAAAAATACAAGAATATTCCTCTATTATATGGTGTTAAGAATATGGTAATACATGGAAAAATACAACTAATGTAACTTATAGCCTATAGTTAACAGCAATAATGTAATATTTTTGTAGCAAATGCTAAGAAGGTAAGGTATTAATGCTAAATGTAAAAAGAAAAAGAGTACGGGATTTAGTTTTAGGAGATGAATATGATCAAGCATTTTTTTCCCTTCATTAACAAGGAGATCCTGGTCATGTCATTTAGCAAATCTGTGCTCATTCGTGTGTCTTTCTGAATGTTGGATAAACAAATGAGTTTATTTTTAGAATTAAATAAGATAAATGTACCTGGACAGAATTTTCTAAAGTAATGTTACCATAATGTGTTAAGCTGTCTTTTTTCTGCTATTTTATTTTTTGAAGTTGAAATAAAGTTTATTACATTTAAAAAAACTATTATAGATTTTAGTAGGATTAAAGGGTATGGAACAGGGCTGCCAGAGGCGCAAGGAGGATGACTCCATGGGAAAGCGAGGAAGCTGTCTTGGGGGAATTTAAGTCAAGGAGTAGTTTGCTTTGTATTAAAGACAAAACAAAACAAAAAAAACAGATGGAAAAATACATCAGCAAAAAATAGAAATAAAAACAAAAATACATCAAGAGACATTAGGGAAAGTGGCCAGCGAGGAGCGAGGCAGAAGCTTCGGGACTCCCCGCAGCGTCTCCCTGTGCCGCCCAGAGCCTGGGACAGGCGTGGACGGGTGGGGGGGGGCGGGCGACACCCTCCTGGCCACGTCCCCACCGTGTCCCCGCTCATGGCCGAGCCCCCAGAGTCCGCACACCCGGGCGGGAGGCCCCTTCTCACACAGGAACTTCCCGTTTGCTCGCGGGGCTGATAGACTAGTACAGGTCGGGGGTAGGCTAAGTAGGGGGTACCCCATGCTGCGGGGATGCGCGAGGCCCCAGCCACGCCCCAGGGAGGGGGCATCTAGGACAGGAGGACGAGCGCGCTGGGCCAGCGCTGCCCCTCCCCGGGAGGACACCAGCCTTCCGCCAAGGCCCAGGGGAGGTCAGAGCTGCCGCCGAAGCTGCCCAGGCTCCAGCGCCGCGCACGGCACCCCCGCCCTTCCCCCCCCCCCCCACGCAGTGCAGCGCACGGCACGCCCACCCTTCCCCTTCCAGCGCAGTGTTCAGCACCCCGCCTTCCCGCCAGCACAGCGCACAGCACCCCCGCCCTTCCCCCCCACCCCACGCAGTGCAGCGCACGGCACGCCCACCCTTCCCCTTCCAGCGCAGTGTTCAGCACCCCGCCTTCCCGCCAGCACAGCGCACAGCACCCCCGCCCTTCCCCCCACCCCACGCAGTGCAGCGCAAGGCACGCCCACCCTTCCCCCCACTTCCCTTCCCAGCGCAGTGCTTGGCACCCCCCACCATCCCCCCGGCAGAGCACACAGCACCCCCGCCCTTCCCCCCCCCAGCCCTGCTCTCTGGCACCACTCCTGCCCCCTCCCCCCCAGCACCCCTGGCCCAGTCCCCACTCCCCAGCACTCCAGCTGCGGAAGCGCAGCAGGCAGGGGTATCGCTCTGAGGGCAGGACAAACCAGCAGGTGGGAACAGAGCCAGGGCAGGTCACTCTGATCTGGACAGAGCCTTTAGTACTTGAAATACAGTATAATGTTTAACAGGCATAAAGGGAAAAAAGTAGGAGCTGAAAGAGGAGAGGAAAAAATGTACAGAGTGAGTTTGGGGCCAAGAGGGAGGACCGAACCCCTCCCCCCCAGAGCTGCGGGCAGAGGCCCATCCTGCGCCTGGCTAGCTCTGGTCAGACACCTCGCCGGCCACTTCTGCTGCAGACCTGCAGGGAAGCTCGGTGCCCGCTCCTGCGCAGGCCTGGAGGCTCAGACTCATGGCCTGGGTCCTCCTGCATCTGCCCAGGTCTGGGCTTGCCGCCCAGCTGAGGATCCTGAGGGCTCCAGGCCTGCACGGCCCAGTGAGGCAAGCCTGAGGGTCCAGGGCAGCTGAGATGAGCATGACGGTGATGGAGGCGCCCTCGGGCCACGCAGAAGGCTGGGCAGGAACCACAGCTGCTGGGAATGAGGAGGAGGAAAGCAATCCTGGAAAGATGTGGCTGGGGGGACGAACAGCTGGTGTTCCCGAGGTGGAGAGGCCAGCAAATCGCACAAAAAGTTTATTCAGAGAAGGAAAAGCCAGCTCTCCATAAAGGAAGGGTGTACCTTCCAGAAAACAATGCGTAACCAAACACACAGAACTTACTATCTTTGTTAAGTCACTGTTTTTCAAGGATGAAAAAAAGATTCCTCAGGCTCATGCAGGAAGCCCCTTTTAAGGGACAGAGGAGATCAGCTGGTGCTCATACTTCCCCATAGCACCTGAAGGCCAAAATGCCGAGGAAAACAAAGTAATCCAGGAATATCTTCCTAGTACATTGTCACTGAACATGAAATAACTAGAAATATAAGTCTAAATCAAACTTCTGGAGATGATAATGATGTCTCTATGGGATTAACAACAGATTAGACATTGTACGATAAAAGATCAGTGGACTTGAAAACATGCTATCCAAAATGAAAGAGAGAAAAATAAAAAAATTAGAGCATTAGTGAGCTGTGGGGCAAGGGGAACCTCAAGTGCCTAATACATGTATAACTGGAATCCACAAAGGAAAGAAAAGTAGAGAAATGTTTGATAAAATAAGGGCTGAAATTTTTCCCAATCTGATTAAAACTACAAAAGAAAGTTAACAAATCCCAAGCATAAGAAACATGACCAAAAAAAAAAAAAAAAAAACCAAAGTACATTAAAAAAAAATAGCTCAAACATGCAATGAAGAGAAATCCTTAAAAAAGCCTGAAAAAGGAGACAGATTAACACAGAGACACAGAGAAATTAAGGGCAGCACATTTCTGGTCCTAAATCATGCAAGCCAGGAGATCACAGAACAGTATCTCTAAAGTAATGAAATGGGGAAAAACTGTCAAGCTAGAATTCTATAACCAGCAAAAACATTTTTCAAAAACAAAGATTAAATACTTTTCAAGCAAACTGAAATGGAAAGAATTCATCACGAGCAAGTTGGGCACTACAAGAAATGTTAAAGGAAATCCTTTACAGAAAAAAATAAAGGAAAAGAAAGACACCAGATGGAGATTTGGATCCACATGAAGTGGTAAAGAACCAGAGAGGTGACTCCTGAGGAAACGGACTTTGTCTTGTTACTTCAACTTCTTTAAAAGGAAACTGTCTAAAGAAAACAGAACAACATACATGCTTATGAGTCTAAAAATGTCTGACAGTAATGGAACACAAGTTAGAAGGCAGAACAAGTTAAAGATGTAGACTCCAGTCTTCCAGCAAACACCAAGCAAGCAGAACAGAGTTATAGTTCATAACCAACAAAGGATACAAAAGCAAGACACAATTATCCTGCCTACAAGAAACCTACTTTTTTTTATCCCCCCTTGCAGCTTTTTGCGTGCTGACTGCTCTGTGTCCGTTCACTGCGCGCTCTTCTGTGTTTTCGCTTGTCTCCCTTTCTGTTGCGTCACCTTGCTGAGGCGGTGCTTGGGGGCGGGACGATACCCCGTGGCACCCAAGCCAGCGGCTCTCCACAGCGTGCGGGCGAGCCTGCCTTCAGGAGGAGACTCCGGGATGCGAACCCAGGGCCTCCCCAACTGACTGAGCCATAGCCACTTCCCAAACCTACTTTTATTAAGCCACAACTAGGTAAAAGCAAGAGGTTGAAAAAAGGCATACCATGTTAATACCAATCAAAAGAAAGCTGAAGTAGCTACATTAATTCCAGACGAAGCACATTTCAGTGCGAAGAGAATTCCCAGGGATAAAGACGGTCATTTCAAAATGATAGAGAGATCATCAAAAGGATATAACTCTGAATATGTTTGCACCTAATATCAGAGTTTCAAAATATACAAAGCAAAAACTGGTAGAAGTGCAGAGAGAAACACACAAATACACGATTATAGTAGAGATTTTGACAGCCTCCCCTCAATAATTGACAGGAATAGACCAAAAATTAGTAAGGCTAGAGAAGGCTTGAACAACACTATTGATCAACTTAATTTAACTGATATACAGAGAACAATTTGCCCAACCATTTACAATGGTAATAATAAACAAAATATTTAACAATACGTTTAGCAAGAAATGTAGGGGGCCTGAATAGCCAGACACATTATAAAAAGGAAAAGCAAACCCTCTTCTCCAGACTTTAGAGCATATTACCCAGCTATAGTGGTAAAAAGTCTGATACTGGCATAAAGACAAACATATAGACCAATGGAGCCAAATTTATGGTTCAGACACAGACCCTCACATGGTCAAGTGATTTCTGACTAGCCTGTCAAACACACAGAACTCGCATAGAACAGTCCATTCAACAAATGGTGCTGAAAGAACTGGATATCCACAGCCAAAGAAGGAAAGAGGACCCCTATCTCACACCTTATCCAAAAATTAATTCAAAATGGATAAAAAAGCCTAAAAACAAAAGGAAGAACTATAACTTCTAGAAGAAATTGTAGGAAAATATCTGTACACCCTGGTGGTAGATGGTGGATTTTTAAAGGAGACGAGAACTGAGATGGACTACTGACATTTAACGTATGTAGAAGCTTTAATTACCTTTACTGTAAAAGTGTAGAAATGTATGGAATGAATGGTAACACACAGTGAGTAACTGCTAGTTTATATATGGGGATGTGACTGAAAATGGTAGTCAAGGTATGTAAATGCCAATTGACAGAATGCTAGAGAATAATCTAGGAAATGAATAGCACAGTAAACCAAGAGGTGGATGAGAACTGTGGTTGATGGTACAGATGCAAGAGTGCCCTTTGTGAGCTAGAGCAGATGTACATCACTGTTGCAGGGTGTTGGGAATGTGGAGGAGCATGGGAAAAATACAGCTAAAGTGACCTATGGACTATGGTTAGGAGTGGTAATATAATATTCTTGCATCTATGCAAAAGATGTACTGTGTTGATACTGAGGCAGTATGGAAAATGTGAGCCAAATGTACACTATGGACGTGGTAACAATCAGATGATATTATCTTATCTGTAGCAAATGTTCCACCACACTGCGGTATGTTGATGGAAGGGTGTTGTTTGGGAATTCTGCACATTTGCATGATTGTTTTATAAGCTTGCAACTTCTGTCATAAAAAACATAATTAAAAAATAATAGGGTGGGTTGGGGGGGAAAAAGAAATATGGGGAAATGACATAAAAGAATATTTAAAAATGTACAAAAGGTGAAAAAATATATAAAAGATAATCAAAGCTCACTTAAAGATGGAAATAAAAATGGTAAGTACCATGTTCACCTTTAATTAAGATTGGAGATCTTTTTTTACACTGATTATTTATGGTAGGGAAATAAGCAATCTCATACATAATTGATAAGTCTATAATTGGTGAATCTTTCTGAAGGGCAAATTCACATTACCTACGAAAAGAAAAAGAAAAAAATATATATATATATATGCATACACCCTCTAATTTACCCTATGAAAATTCTAACCAAAATTTAACAAGATTTATATACAGATGATTTTCACTTCAACATTCTGTGTCATAATAAAAGATATTAATCGCTGTTCATCAGTATGGTTCTTATAAAATCAAGCATAACACTGTGCAGATATTACAAAGTATAGGTGCTGATATGGAAGAAACATCAAAATAATACATCTACAAGAAAAGACCAAAGTGAAAATCAGTGTGTGTGAGCTATTCCTTTTGTACAAATTTTTAAAAAATAAACAGATGTAGCTTATAAGCATAAACCTCGTTAAATGGTAGCTATCTTTGGAGTCAGAGCCTGGTAGAGCAAGGACTTTTCATACTTTTCATTATCTACCTTAACTTAAGGAGCTGAAAGTTATAACCATGTACATGCACAGTAATTTTTCTCTTTTAACATTTTACATTTTGAAATATGACATACATGAAAAGTACCTTAGAAAGTTCCTGTAGCATTTTTCAACTACAATTATATTGGAAATACCTGTATACCCAACACCAGAACACTGCCAACACCCCCAAACCTCCCACAACCCTCCTTCCTGATCACAGACCCCTCCCCACTAAAGAACCACTATCGTGATTTTTATGGGAACCACTGCCTTGCTTTCCTTTATAGTTTTATCACCTATGTATACATCCATAAACTTTTAACTTTACCTTCTGAAACATTATATAATTGAATCAAATACTACATATTCTTTAATGTCTTGCATCTTTCACTCTGCATTATGTTTTTAGGTTCATCCTGAAGTATTTGTTTTTACGTAGTTTAAAAAATGTCAACAGGGATATTACCCTAATACCAAAGCCAAACAAAGACACCACAAGAAGGGGTGGTGGATTTTGTCGAAAGCGTTTTTGTTTTGTTTTTCCCCTTTGCTCTATTACTTTGGTATATTATGTTGACTAGTTTTCTTATGCTGACCTAACCCTGCACTCATACTTGGTCATGGTGTACAACCTTTTAATACACTGTTGGATTTGGTTTGCTAGTATTCTATTTGAAATTTTGCATCCTTGATAATAAGGGATGTTGGTCTGTTGTTTTCTTCTCTTATTCAGAAAACTAGAAAAGAAAAGGAAATTAATTCTCAACATTATAAAGGGCATTTATTAAAAATGCACAGCTAACAACAAACTCAAGGATGAAAGACTGGACGCTTTCCTCCTAAGATCAGGAACACAATGAGGATGCCTGTCCTCACCATTTCTATTCAACACTGTACCAGAGTGTGGCAGTTTGAGATTACTTATGAATGTTTATAAACTGGTCTGTTCCTCTGGCCTGATACCCTCTGACCATACTAGATTCAGCTGAGATGCCTTTGATTAAATTATGTTAAGATTAGGACTTTGATTCAATCACTTCATTAGGGCAACTCAGTTTGAGTCCCCCCCCCCCTTTGTTGGCTATCTAAATGTTCACTCAATCAAGGAGACACAGGAAATAGATACACAGAGTAAGAGAGACAGTTCTACAGATACAGAAGAGGCCCTGGGAAGACAGATGCACCCTATGCCAGCCCACAGCTGAGATGAGAAGATGCTGGGCCCACAGAGCCTTAAGAGGGAAGAGGAAGGCTGAGCCCTCACAGACATCGCCCGCCATCTTGCTTCAACACGTGGCAACAGAGTTTGGTGAGGACGTAACTTGGACGTGGACTCTTTAGAGCCTGGTAACCGTAAGCTTCCACCCCAAGTAAATACCCTTTATAAAAGCCAACAGATTTTTGGTACTTTGCATTAGCACCACTTTGGATGACTAAAGCACTGAGGTTCTAGTCAGGGTAATTAGGCAAGGAAAAAAAATAAAATGCAGATTTCCAGAGTGGAAAGGAAGAAGTAAGTTATACTCATCAGCCGACGACATAATTGTGTATACAGAAAATCCTAAAGAACCCACTAAAAACTATTAAAGCTAATAAACAAGCATTAACAAGGCTACAAAATACAAAAATCAATTGCAGGGAAGTGGATGTAGCTCAAATGACATCTACCATCTGGGCGGTCCAGGGTTCAACACCTGGGGCCTCCTGGTGAAGGCAAGCTGGCCCCCACGGAGTGCTGGCCTGCACAGTGAGCTGGCCCAAGCAGAGTGCTAGCCCGTGCAGGAGTGCCGCCCCGCGCAGCAAGCTGGCCTGAGCAGAGAGCTGGAGCAGCAAGATGACGCAACAAAATGAGACACAGACTGACAAAAAGAGACACAGCAGACCAGGGAGCTGAGGGGGCGCAAGAAATTAAGCACCTCTCCCCCATTCTCGAAGGTCCCAGGATCAGTTCCCAGTGCTGCCTAAAGAGAAGACAAGCAGACACAGAAGTACACAGAGTGAATGGACAGAGAGATCAGACAATGAGGTGGTGGGGGAGAGTGGGAATAAATAAATCTTTAAAAAAAAAATCAATTGCAGGGAGTGGATGTGGCTCAAGCAGTTGAGCGCCCACCTACTACATGGGAGGTCCTGGGTTCGGTTCCCAGTGCCTCCTGAAAAAAGAGAAACAAACAACAAGTAAAACAAGTGAAAATACCAACTCAAGAAAGCCAATGTGGCTCAGTGGTTGAGCACCAGCTTTCCACATATTAGTCCCGGGTTCAATCCCTAGCCTGGATGCCTCAAAAAAAAAAAAATCAATTACAAGGTTCATGTTCACCAAGATGGTGAGTGAGAGGCTCCAAGGTTCCATCCCCTCACAGAATCTTTGAAAACTAGCAGAACCATATTTCTCAGAGCTCTGGAAAACAGTTTTCACAGTCACTGCAACAAAGGCTTGCAGTAACTCGGTGAATGCCTCATCAAGAAAAATGCACTTTAAAAGAATAGAAAACCTCCCAGCACCACTGCTGGCCCTTCCTCCACCCCGTCCCCAGCTTGGTGCACAGCCAGCACGTGCTCTCACTGCAGGACTCTGGTGCAAGTTTCAGAGGGAACAGTGTAATCCTGCTACAGTGGCATGCATGCATGTCTGTACCTGTCTACCTGGTGGCTAACTAAAGAAGTCTCCGATCTGGTGTGCCAGAACCTGCCCTGCAGGCCAAAGCACAAATTGTAACAGCCTGGGGCAAAGAACTACCAGCTTTAAGACATGGAACAGAGCTCCCCAGACTAGAAGAAAGGCTAGTTCACAGGGAGAAGAGGGGACACTCAGATCCATGTAAACAGGAGAATTCCTAAGGCCATGAGCACATGCCCAGGACAAGACAAATGCTCAGAAAAACACTGAGGAGGACCCCAACTTAAAGAACTTTGAGCTGTTCTTAAGTTTCATTCTTAGGAAAGCTAAGCTCTGAAGGGGTCCATCAGTCAACATAGCTCCAATCAGCAAGGAATGTTAAAGAAAGGTGTTTTTTTGTTTATTTGTTTTTGTTAGTTCCTGACTTCATGAAAATCTGTTGTATTACCAGCTAGCTATAAATTTAAGGAACAGACATCTCAGATACAAAATTCCAGAGTTATCACATGAAAATTTTAAAATGTCCAATGTATAAGGAAAGATTACAAGGCATAAAAAGAAACTAGAAATGATGGCCAAACTAAATGAGCAAGAAAAAAATATCAAAAACCATCAATTAAGAACAGACTTTCCAAATACCAGATAAAGACTTTTAAAAATGGTTTTAAATATTCTTAAAGAGCTAAAGGAAAACACACATAAAGAACCAAAGGATATCAGGGAAACCATTTATGAGCAAAATGAAAATTTCAATAGAGAAGTTATAGAAGGAACAAAACACAAAAACTGGAATTGAAGATCACAATGACTGAAATAAAAAATTACCTATAGGGGTTTAACAGCATATTGGAGCTGGCAGAAAAAATAATCAGAAGATGATGATAAGACAACTGAAATTATTCAGAATGAGAAGCAGAAAGAAAAAAAGAATGAAATTTAAAAGTGAACAAAGCTAAAAGACCTGTGGGATGCCATCAATCATATGAATAGAGCATTTTGGGAATCCAAGAAGGAGAAAAAGGAGCAGAAAGGATATCTGAAAGCAAAACGACTGAAAACTTCCCAAATTTTAAAAAAGACATGAAAATACATATCAAAGCAACCCCATGAACCACAATCAGGATAAACTCAAGGAGATCTACACCAAAATAAAGTATAATCGAACTGTAAAATGCCAAAGACACAGAGAGAATCTGAGAATTGCAAGTAGAAGCAATACATTATATACAAGGCAGCCCAAATAAAATTAAGTGGTGATTTTTCATCTGAAACCATGGAGGCAAGAAGGCAGTGGGACAATACATTCAAAATGATAAGACAAAAAATTGTCAAGAATTCTATAACCAATGAAACTATCTTTCAGAAACAAGGGAGCGATTAAGACATTTCCAGATAAACAAACCTGAAGAAGTTCAACACCACTAAACCTACTCAATAAGCAAAGCTAAAATGAGGTCTTCAGAATGAAAGGAATGAACAGATAGAATGAACATGCATAAAGAAAAAAAGAACTCTTGTGAAGCCACTAAAAGGGTAATTATGAACACCAGTACTAATGTAATTTTGGATTATAACTCCACTTTTTACTTCTGACAGGAATAAAATGCAAATGCATAAAAATAATGCTAAACCTATGCTTCGATTCATACCAAGTACAAAGATATCATTTATATCCCCATTCCCCACCCTAAAGACATTACACTTACTGCAGCCGAATGACAGGGGAGCAGATGTCTTCCTCCCTGTCAGAAGCTTCAACAGAAGAGAGAGGGTGGTCAGAGGGCTTCTCTTCAGTAAATTTTGCCAGCAGAGCCTTTTTTGAATCTCAGCTCTGGCCAGACCAGAGCTGGAAAGCAGAGGTTGAAAGAAACATCTCTGTGGAAAGGTGCACTGATGAGTTCCATCTACTGGCCAACCAGGAAAGTGCAAGGAGAAAAACTGCTTTTAGGTCTCTCTTTAGTCCCCAGGGATAAAGTCTGTGCCCTATTAGTGAGTCCCTGGCCCAATCTTGAGAACTTAAGTTGGGCAATTTTAAAGATTTAGAATACAATGAACTATAAAATCAAAGAACAGCTATGGAAAGAAAAAAAAAAAACAACACTAGGCAAGAGAGAGAAATTGGCCACCAGAATAAACTAACCAAGATATTCAGATGCCTAGACATGAGCAAAAAATTACAAGCCATACTAGAAAACAGGAAGAGATAGCCTAGCCAAAGGAAGAAACCAACTATCCTGACAATATACAGGATTTAAGACAACTAGTGAATGATAATCACACAAATCTCCTAAATCAATTCAAAGAATTAAAGGAAAATATAACTAAAGAAATAAAGGATATTAAGAAGGGACTGGGTGAGCATAAAGGAAAATCTGAGTGGAGCGGGTGGTGTAGCTCAGTAGTTGAATGCTTGGGTTCAATCCCCGGTACATACTAAAAAATAAAAATAAAAAAAGAAGAAAAATTTGAAAGTCTGCAAAGAAAAGTAACAGAGCTTATGGGAATGAAAGACATGATAGATGAGATTAAAAACACATTGAAAGCATATAACAGCAGAATTGAATTGCTTGAAGACAGAATATCCGAACTAGAAAAGAGAGGAGATCAGAAATAGAAAAGAATAGAGGTGGACTTGGCCCAGTGGTTAGGTAGTCCGTCTACCACATGGGAGGTCCGCGGTTCAAACCCCGGGCCTCCTTGACCCATGTAGAGCTGGCCCATGCGCAGTGCTGATGCGTACAAGGAGTGCCCTGCCATGCAGGGGTGACCCTGCGTAGGGGAGCCCCACACGCAAGGAGCGCGCCCCATAAGGAAAGCTGCCCAGCATGAAAGAAAGTGCAGCCTGCCCAGGAATGGTGCCACACACAACAGAAAACTGACACAACAAGATGACACAACAAAAAGAAACAGAGATTTCTGTGCTGCTGACAACAACAGAAGCGGACAAAGACGACACAGCAAATAGATACAGAGAACAGACAACCAGGGTGGGGAAAGGGGAGAGAAATAAATAGATAAATCTTAAAAAAAAAATGTACAGAAGAAGGGAAAGTTGATAAATATATAGAGATTAAACAACACACTCTTAAATAATCAGCGGGTGTATTAGTCAGCCAAAAGGAGTGCTGATGCAAAGTATCAGAAATCTGTTGGCTTTTATACAGGGTCTTTATTTGAGGCAGAAGCATACAGTCACAAGGCCCTAAAGAGTCCGACTCAAGGTACCATAAGAGGTACTTTCTCACCCAAAGTCTATTACCATGTGATGAAGCAAGATGGTGGGTGATGTCTGCGACGGTTCAGCTTCTTACTCTTAAGGCTTTGTGGTCCCAGCTACTTCCAGTCTCAGCTATAGGCTGGCATAAGGCTCGTCTCTCTTCCTGGGACTTGTTTCTTTCCAGGCTCAGTTGCTCTGTTCTCCTCACAGGGTCAGCTGTAAACTATCAGGTTCATCTCTTCTGGGGCTGTAGGATCCTTTGTGTATCTTCTCTGTGTATCTAATTCTGTGTTCTTGATTGAGCATCCATTTATATAGCCCACCAAGCGATTGGGGACCCAAACCTGCATGCCCTAATCTTAACATAATTTAATCAAAGTCATCTCAGGTGAATCTAATACAATCAGAGGGTATTACCTTATAAACATTATATCTCTTTCTGAAATTCATAAATAATATCAAATTACTAGAGTGGGTCAAAGAAGAAATTGCAAAAGCATCAATAAATACCTTGAGATGAATGAAAACGAGAACACAGCGTATCAGAACCTATGGGACTCTGCAAAGGCAGTGCTGAAAGGGAAATTTACAGCCCTCAAGGCTTACATTTAAAAAGAAGCTAAAATTGAAGATCTGACTGCACGCCTGGAGGAATTAGAAAAGAAAAGCAAACTAATCCCAAACCAAGCCAAAGGAAAGAAATATTAAAGATCAGAGCAGAAAAAAATGAAACCGAGAACAAAAAAACAATAGAATCGACAAAATCAAAAGTTGGTTCTTTGAGGAAAAAAAAAATCAGCAAATGCTTAGCTAGATTGAAAAATAAAGAGAGAGAGAAGACACAAATAAATGAAATCAGAAATGAGAGGGAGGACATTACCACTGACCCTGCAGAAGTAACAGAGGTCGTAAGAGAGTGCTGTGAACAACTGTATGCCAAAAGCTAGGCAATGTAGAGGAGACGGACAAATTCCTAGAAACACACAAACAACCTACACTGACCCTAGAAAAAACAGAAGACCTCAAAAAACAAATCACAAGTGAAGAGACTGAAACAGTCACCAAAAACCTCCTAAATATGAAAAGTTCAGGACCAGATGGCCTCACAGGTAAATTTCACCAATCACCAAAGACAATCTTGGCAGCGGACTTGGCCCAGTAGTTAGGGTGTCCATCTACCACATGGGAGGTCCACGGTTCAAACCCCGGGCCTCCCTGACCCGTGTGCAGCTGGCCCATGCGCAGTGCTGATGCGCACAAGGAGTGCTGGGCCACACGGGTGTATGCCCCGCATAGGGGAGCCCCAAGCGCAAGGAACGCACCCCAGAAGGAGAGCTGCCCAGCGCGAAAAAAAGTGCAGCCTGCCCAGAAATGGTGCCGCACACACGGAGAGCTGACATAACAAGATGACGCAGCAAAAGGAAACACAGATTCCCATGCTGCTGACAACAACAGAAGCGGATAAAGAAGATGCAGCAAATAGACACAGAAAACAGACAACGGGGGGGGGGGAAGGGAGAGAAATAAATACTTAAATAAAAAAAAAAACAAAGACAATCTCGGGAAGCAGATTTGGCTCAACTGATACAGCATCTGCCTACCACATGGGAGGTCCAGGGGTCAAACCCAGGGCCTCCTGACCTGTGTGGTGAGCTGGCCCACAAGCAGTGCTGATGGACTCAAGGAATGCTATGCCATACAGGGGTGTCCCCGGGTAGGAGAGCCCATTGCGCAAGGATTGCGCCCCATAAGGAGAGCCACCCTGCGCAAAAAAAGCGCAGCCCACTCAGGAGTGACACCGCACACATGGAGAGCTAACGCAGTTAGATGAACCAACAACAAAAAAAAGAGACGAAGTTTCCCAGTGTCACTGACAAGAATACAAGTGGGCACAGAACACACAGCAAATGGACACAAAGAGCAGCTAAGTGGGGAGGAAGGGGAGAGATAAATAAATAAATAAATAAATAAATAAATAAATAAATAAATAAATAAATAAATTTTTTGAAAAAAGACAATCTAATGCCAATCTTGCTAAGCTCTTTGAAAAAACTAAACAGGAAAGAATGCTACCAAGCTCATTCTATGAAGTCAAAATCACCCTAATACCAAAACTAGATAAAAATACTATGAAAAAATAAATTTACAGACCAGTATCTCTAATGAATATAGATACAAAAATCCTCAACAAAATACTTGCAAACCAAATCTAAAAGTACATTAAAAGAATTATACATCACAATGAAGTGGATTTTATCCCAGGTATGCAAGGGTGGTTCAACACAAGAAAGTTAATTAGTGCAATAAAACCACATTAATAATTGAAGAAGAAAAATCACATGATCCTCTTGATTGGTGCAGAAAATGCATTTGACAAAATGCATCCTTTCTTGATTTAAAAAAAAAAAAACAAAACAAAACTCCAAAAGACAGGAATAGAAGGAATCTTTGTCAATATGGTAAAGTGCATACATGAAAAACCTATAGCTAGCATAGTACTCAATGGTGAAAGACTGAGATCAAGAATAAGACAAGATGCCCACTGTCACCAGTTGCTCAATATTGTATTAAAAGTTCTAGCTAGAGCAATTAGGCTAGATAAAGAAATAAAAGGCAGCCAAATAGTAAAGGAAGAAGTAAAACTTCCATTATTCGCTGATGATATGACCCTGTATCTAGAAAATCCTGAAAATTCCACAACAAAGCTACTAAAACTAACAAGCAAGTTCAGCTACATGGTGGGGTATAAGACTAATCCACAAAAGTCAAGAGCAATCCTATACACTACTAATAAACAATCTGAGGAGGATATCAGAAGAAAACATACAATAGTGACTGAAAGAATCAAATATTTAGGAATAAACTTAATCAAGGATACAAAGGACCTGTATTCAGAAAACTACAAAACATTGCTAGAAAAAACCAAAGACTTAAATGGAAGAATAGTCAGTGCTAAATAAAGTGAAGATGTCAATTTACAGATTCAACACAATTCCAATCAAAATCCCAACCGCCTTTTTTGCAGAAATGGAAAAATCAATTATCAAATGTATTTTGATGGGTAAGGGGCCCCAAATAGCCAAAATATCTTTAAAAAGAAAAACTTATTTGGTTACTTTGTGACTTTAAAGCATATTACTTAGCTACAGTGGTAAAAACTGCTTGGTACTGAAATACAGACAGACCAATAGAGCCGAACTGAGAACTCGAAATAGACCCTCACATCTACAGTCAAGTGATTTCTGACAAGACTGTCAGGCCCTCCCAGCTGGGCTAAAACAGTCTATTCAATAAATGGTGCTGGGAGAACTGGACAGCCATATCCCAAAGAAAGAAAGAGAACCCCCATCTCACACCTGATCTAAAAATTAACTCAAAATGGATCAAAGACCTAAATATAAAAGTAACAACCATAAAAACTCCTGGAAGAAAATGTAGGAAAGCATCTTCAAAATCTTGTGGTAGGTGGTAGTTTCTTAAACCTTACACCCAAAGCATGAGCAACAAAAGAAAAAACAGATAAATGGGACCTCCTCAAAATTAAACACTTCTGTACCACAAAAGACTTTGCCAAAAGGGTGAAAAGGCAGCAGACTCAATGGGAGAAATATTTGGAAATCACAGTATAATATCCATGATATATAAAAAGATAAGAGATACTAAAACTCAACAATAAAAAGAAAGAGGACCAGATTAAAAAATGGGCAAAAGATCTGCATAGACATTTGTCCAAAGAAGAAATATAAATGACAAAAAAAAAACACACGAAAAAATGTTCAACATTTCTAGTGATTAGGGAAATGCAAATCAAAGCCACAATGAGACATCATTTCAAACTTATAAGAATGGCCACTATTAAAATGAGAGAGAACTATAAGTGTTGGATAGGATGTGGAGAGATAGGAACACTTAGTCACTGTTGGTGGGAATGTAGAATGGTCCAGATACTGTGGAGGACTGTTTGTCAGTTCCTGAAGAAGTTGAATATAGACTTGCCATGTGACCCTGCAGTACCACTACTGGGTATATACCCAGAAGAACTGAGAGCAGTGAGACAGACAGACATCTGCACACCAATGGTCATAGTGGCATTCTTCACGACTGCCAAAATATGGAAACAATCCAGGTGTCCATCAACTGATGAATGGATAATCAAATTGTGGTATATACACAGAGTGGAACATTATGCATCTGTAAGAAGAAATGAAGTCATGAAGCATATGACAACATGGATGAACCTGGAGGGCATTATGTTGAGTGAAGCAAGCCAGACACAAAAGGACAAATAATGTATGATTGCACTACTATAAACTAAACATACTGTGTAAACTCATGGAGTTAATAATTAGAATATAGGTCACCAGAAAATAGAGTGACAATAGAAAATGGAAAATCTGAGGGTTAACTAGTACAGAACTGGTAAAAAGGTTGTTTATAAGTCTCTGGAAATGAATAGAAATGGTGAAAGTACATCATTGTCTTTTTAACTAGCAGGGCTTTGGTTAAAAAGGAAAGTCTAAGGACATGTATATTACTAAAGGGAAAGCTGAAAAATGTAACATGGGGATGTACAGCAGAGTAAAACCTCATGTGAAATATGAAAATGGGCAATATTGCATATAAGACTGTTCACACAAAATATAAATACAAATAAACTAGAGAGAAGGAAACAGAATAGCAGCTTGTATAGCAGGGGAAGCACAGAGAGGGTAGGAGGCAATGAGATTTTTTTTGTTTTTATTTATTATTATAGGAAGCAACTGCTGATGGTACAAACTTTCCTTTTGGGATGAAAACGTTTTGGAGCTAGATAGTGGTGATGATTGTACAACACTGTGAATGTACTGAATGCCCCTAAACTGTCCACTTTTAAATGGTTAATTTTATGATATTTGAATTACACCTCAATAATGAAAAGTTTCAAATACTGTCAATAGGGGTTATTGTCTGGGTCATAGGGTTATGGGCTGTGATAGTTTGAATTTTGTGAACCCCCAAAAAAGATCATGTTTTTGAACTAATCCATTCTGGTGAGTATGAGACCCTTTGGACTGGACTACATCAGTGAGACCTGACGCAGGTTGAGTCTCCACCCTTCTGCTGGATCTTGTACGAAACAGAAACACAGAGACATGCAGGAAAAGGGAGCACAATCATTTTTCATCTTGTCCTGTGAGAGAGAAGACTGCAGGAAAACAGAGAAGCCCTGAGAGGCTGGGAGAGGTCCCGGGGTCTGGAGCCAGCAGCGCAGAGGCTGGGAACGAAGCACCCGAGGGGTTAGCCCATGCAGCACCTCAAGGGGGGTGAGCCGTACGCCTCAGAGCTTACCAGCGAACTCAGGAAGAAGACACAGCAGCCAGACTGAGGGGGCCCGGAAAGAGCGACGCCCCGTGCCTGTCGCCACAGCTGAGCTCCAGGGGACGGCAGGTTCTGGAGGGGAGGCAGGTGCCTGGGGAGACCAGCAGCCGTCGTGCTTCACCACGTGGGGACACACCAGGTCGACAGTAGCTGACTGGTCGGAAAGCACCTCTGACGGTGTCTCTACTTGGACACTGCACGGCCTCAGAACTGGAAGCTTTTACCCCAAATAAATCCCCTTTATAAAAGCCAACATATTTCTGGTACTTTGCATCGGTAGCCCTGTGGCAAACTGACATGGACCTTTCTCCACTGAAAAAAAAAAAACTAAAACTCATTGTTTAAAGATACTATTAATTTACATAACTTTTTATATTTTATTTTTAAAGTAAAATTTATTATTTTTTAACACTGAGAAAGGCTCATAATCCTATTGCTTAAATAATATGTCTAAATCAGGGGCTGGAAAACTACACACAGCTCATGGGTCAAATCTAATCCACCACCTACTTTTGCTTAGGCTGCAAGTTAAGCGTGGTTTTTATATTTTTAAGTGTTTAAAAAAATAATAGTATTTTGTGACACATGAAAATTATAAGAAATTCAACTTTCAGCACCCATAATCAAGGTTCTCCCAGAACACAGCCACGCTCCTTTGTTTACAGGTATTGCAGCCTCTTCTGCAGTGACGAGAAGGGGCAGGGACGCACGGCCCACTAAGCGGAGGAGAAAGGCTGTGGCCCTGCTCCAAGCAGTAAGCAGAGGAAGCCCACGGAACAGGGCAGGAAAGCAGTACCAGAGCTCTGTAGCTGCCCAAGCACTCTCCGTCCTGCCAGGTGTCCTCAGGCCCGAGCTCCTGCAGGGGCCCCGCATGGTTGGCCGGGACGTACCCACGGCAGCCCGCACGCTCGCCCCACCACCAGTCGGCTGTGGTCTGTCTCAGGATAAGGATTTTCTCTCCTCTCAGAAAACTCAGCTGGAGAAAATTCAGTAGAAATAACAGCAATTAGTGATAAATTTCCCATTACTGGTACTCAAACCATGGCAATTTCAAAAATTAGTCAGTGGGTAATGACAGCAACTGACAATTTAGAAAATTATACCAGGGTTCAGAGCTTTTTTGTGGAGCATTTACCTGAAAGAAAAGCACAGCTTATTTGATATTTTTTTTAAAAATTAAAGATTCAGCTTTTTCAACACGGCTTAAGGCAGAATTTCTGAACAAGCTCTTCACTGTAACTTAGGAAGAAAAGCTATAAGTAGATATTTTCACTTTATAGCCTTACTCTTTAACTGGAATAGGTTTTAAATAAGGTTTCCAAGCGGAAACTGGAACAGATGATGTTCCCCCACCCTGCTGATGGTTCCCATGCTTGGGATCAATTCGTTAGGCAGTGAAGAGAGTACACCTTTATTTAATTTTGGTATGACTTCTGGTTCAGATGCCCATATAGGCGAAATCTGCATCTAACTGAGCCCCCTAACGTTGCAAGCCCTAAGGGGCCTCCAAGGAGCACAGCCTCCTCATATGCGGCACACACAGCTACCTGCGTTTCATCAGTAGCAGAATAGTCTGCAATGGCCACGAACTCCTCCGGCTGCACAGCCTCCTGGAAGCTTCCTTCTTCACTGAGCTCAACTGGTTCTTCTCTTTCCTGCTTAAAGTCAAGAAAAGCACTTGTAAAGGACCCTGTAGTGTCGGGGGCACGTGCTCCAGCGTTCTTCCCATCCGAGGGCAGATCTTGGGGGTAGGGTGGGCCAGTACCCCAGGCAGGCAGGCTGCAGGGCAGCAGGCACGTGGAAGGTGGGTGTGATGGTGGAAGCCCCTGCATCCGTGGGGTCTGGGCAACCTCAGCTCACACCCATGACGACCCGGAACCCAGAAGGAGCCCGACGCTTGGGGCTCTGCCGAGGCCCCACCCCCACTTTATCTTCACAATAAGGCTGCCTGGAAGGCATCCACTGGAAGGGGAGACTGCCAAACCATACACTCCATAACCAGAACATTCCAGTGCCCAGAGTATACTTTTTAAACAAATTTTCCTAAACAGCCATTTTCATTTTAGAAAATGTGTGAAAACACAAAAGTACAAAAAAGATAATTAAAGCTATCTGTAACTGACCAGGAATAATCACTGTCAGCATGTTGCTATTCTTTCAGGCTTTTTAAAAATGTAGACAGAGTATGCATATAGTTTAAGTTGGATGACACAGTTCTGCCTAGTGGCCTGTCACTAAATTCCACACATTTTTCCTTATGATTAAACATACTTTTAAACACCACAATTTTTAATACCTACGGAGTATTCCATTCTTTGAATTATCATAAATTGTCCAATCTCCTTGTGGTGGACATATAGTGTTTCCAGTTTTTACTATTACACATTCATTATGTTAAGATGAACTTTCTTAATCAAAGTCATGCTTCTGCACTCCAGACAATTTTCCAGGACTGACGAACCAATGCAACACAATGACTCTGAACCTTGCTGGCACATGCCCCCAGGAAGGCTGAGCCTCATGCTGCCCAGCCATGTGCAGGCACGGCCCATTCCTGGCACAAACGGACACTGCCAAGCACTTTCCAGGCTGCCAATCTGATGGGTAAAAATTACTTCCTTTGTTACTTCTATTTGCCTTTTTTTTGGATCACCAGTGAGGGCAACCATGACTTTAAGAACTTACTGAGTTATTTTTTTTTTCTGCTAACTGCCTTTCGGAATCCTTTGTACTTGTCCTAGTAAGGTAAAAGGATTTGCTTTATTTTTTTAAGATTTATTTTATTCCCCCCTCATTGTTTGCACTTGCTATCTGCTCTCTGTGTCTGCTCATCTTCTCTTTAGGAGGCACCAGGAACTGAACCTGGGACCTCCCACGTGGAAGAGAGGTGCCCAGTCCATTCCGGCTTTGCTGCCTCTCGTGTTTCCTCTTTGTGTCTCCTTTGTTGCATCATCCTGTTGTATCAGCTTGTCATGCCAGCCTGTCACACCAGCTCGCTTTCTTGCTCGTCTTCTCCAGGAGGCCTGGGAACCGAACCCGGGACCTACCATGTGTCAGGAGGGAGCTCAATCACTTGAGCTACATCTGCTTCCCAGGACTTGCTTTAGAGCAGGGTCTCTTCTTTAGCTGGGCCTCCACCCTCGTCTGCTCCACCCACCTCACCATCCTTCACCCCTCGCCATCTGGTACATTTTCATCCTTCCGTACTTTCCTCAAGCTCATGCCATATACATATACACTCTCATTATAACACACACACATGGGTTGCTGTTTTATCTTTCAGCACTGCTTTTTTAAAAAGTATATCACAGATCCTTTTATGCATCTTGCTTTTCTTACTCACCCAATACCTTGTGAAAAACTCCCCAACTGTGAGAACTCTAATTGTTTTCAAAGGCTACATAATATTCCATGGTATGAATTCAGCTTGGCTGCTCAGGCACCCTCTGTTGATATCTTTCTCTTGGTATACAGTTTTCTATCATCACATACAATGCTGTAATAAGTATGTGTACATATATACCCATGCACGGTGGCATTTTATTTCTATGGGATAAATTGCCATGGCTGAAGGATAACATGTCAGATTCTTTTCATGGAAGTTATTAACACTTCACATTACACCAACAATTTACAAAGCACCTTCTGCCTGAATACTTGGCAGCAGCAGCGTTTTCACTGTTTTTAATTTCTGTAAGAATGATAGGTATGAAGTGGTACCTCACAGTTACTTAATACCAATTTCTTAAATATGAGGTTTTCACATTTATTGGCCATTTGGATCTGTTCTACTGTGAATTCCAAATTTATTTATCTTCCCAATTGCTCTAGTCACTTTTTTCTTTTCAGATTAGAACCCTTTATAAAATATGAACCTTATTTGTCATCTTGATGCAAACATTTTTGCAAATCTACTGTTTTTCTAGTTATTTTGTTTGGAGTCAATGAACTCAAAGGCAAATCAACACAAATTATCTAAACTGAAACACAAAAAGAAAAAAGAATGAGAACAGAACCTGAGACATATAACAAACTAACTGATGTGTAAGTGGAGGCTTACCAAGAGAGGAGCAAGAATGATGCAGAAGAAGTAACTGAAGAAATGAGGGAAAATGTTCTGAAATTAGTGAAAAACATAAACTCACAGATTGAAGAAACTTGACTAAACACAAGAAGGATGAATACAATAAATAAATTTAAATAAATTTAAACCTATTGGTTTAAGTATCTCTATGTAAATTATTTACTTATCCATTTGTTTAAATATTTTCTATTTATTTATTTTTAGTACTTAAATAAATATTAAAAATAAGTAGAAAACATTCATGCTACACTATTATCCATGTAGTGCAGCAGTGCTCCAAAATGTATTCACCAAGTGCGAAGAGGGTACCACAGTGATGAGGGAGGTTGTTGGTGTGGGAGGAGTGGGGTTGGGGGGTGGGGGGTATATGGGAACCTCTTATGTTTTTAATGTAACATTTTTTTTGTTATGTATATATCTTCAAAAAAATAAAATTTACAAAAATGATGGGGTGGGGGGGTGGGGAGTGGGTTATATGGGAACCTCATGATTTTTTATGTTTTTTAATGTAGCATTCTTTGTGATCCATGAATTTTTAAAAGTGTAAAATAAATAAATAAATGAATAGAAAACATTGATCTAGCTAATGAGTGGAAAAAGAGAACACAACATTTGGGAGAACAACAGTAAGAATGATAGCTGATTGTAAATAAAAAACAATGGAAGCCAGAAGACAAGGACATTTAAAGAGTTAAAAGAAAAAAAAACTGCAAACCTAAAATTCCACACCAAGCAAAAATATTCTTAAAAAATGTAGACAAAACACATTTCCATTCAAACAAAACTTGACAATCTGAGGCAAGGAGAAACACACTACTAAACACTAGAATGAGTTATTTAGTTTAAATAGAAAAGGTCCTACATGGAAAACCAGGACTGCAGGATCAATGGGAAAACATCAGAAAAGGTAAGTGAGGAACTAGAGAAGATTATCTTCTTACTTCTTAAAAAAGACTTTCAATAATATAAAGCAACAACAATTTATTATGGAGTTTGTAACACAGAATTAAAATATGTTACAATAGCACAAAAGCAGGGGCCAGTAAACGGAAGACTCCAAGATTTTTAAATTATGAGGTGGTTTAAAAAGTACTGGATAAGTTAAGGACACATATCACAATTTTGTGGATAACCACTAAAAGAATAATATAAAAAGATATAGCAGAACAAGTCAATAGATGAGACAAAGTGGAATTAGAGAAAGTGTTTTATTAATCCAAAAGAAGGCATGAATGGAAAAGGTACAAGGAAGAAATGTGACTAACAGAAAACAAGCAGCAAGATGACAGACATCATTAAATGCGTAATTACATAAAATGTTAATGGACTAAAACTCCAATTAAAAAACAAAGGTTGGCTGATGAGGGGGAAAAAATATAATAGGCTCTTATCAAGAGGAACACTTTACACGTAAGGACTTAGGTTGAAAATACACATTTATGCATGCCATCCAAACCCTACCTATAAGAAGCTGACACAGCCGTATTAATATCAAAGCAGACTTCAAAGCAAGGGGTATGATCACATATAAAGAGGAAATTTCACTGAACTTAGTCAGTTAATCTAGAAAACAAAAACAATCCTAACAGTATGTATCCAATAACTGAGTTTCATAATATGTGAAGCAAGTCACACAGATGTAAGATGGCAGAGCAGGGAGTTTTACAGATTGCCCTTATACTAGAAAAACGAGAGGTGGGAAGAGAGATCAGCATCAACTAGGTGGTGACCCTGGAACCAGAATGGATGTGAGAACAACTACGGGGGGCCGAGGAGGCGAGGACCTGCCAGAACTTCAGCTTCTGTGAGTGAGTGAGGGGATGAAGTGATGACCCGCCCCCAGTCTTCAGCCCTGTGTCCAGTGCCAGCAGCAGCTGGTGGGCCAAGGTGGGCAGAGGAAGCCTCCTCTGAAGCAGGACTGACGGTCAGGTCTGTCGAGGAACCCTGAGCGACCAGTGCAGAACATGGCCTGTTTCATTCCTTTGGGCAGCAGTGGCTTCTAAGCTCCCATCAAAATCCACCAGGACATGAAGACCCAGTGACCTCTTATTTTTTCCCTTTGTGGGGGCAATGGACTTCGTTTTTCTTTCTCAAGCTTCCTCTTTTTTGTGCTTTTGGGTCTGGCATGCCCCTGAGGGATCAACAGCAACACTGGTCTAGGTTTTGGCCTTGAGGGCAGCAGTGTCCTTTCCATTAAACAGAGCAAAGGCTTGGAGAGGCAGTGCAGCTTCTTCCTTTTCTTTATTTTTCCCTAGGGATTGAGTGCAGGTGTTCTGGCTGTGGTATTTTTTTTCTGTTTCTTTCTCCCTCCTTCTCGCTACCTTTCCTCCTTCCTTTCCTTTCCTTTTTCCTGTTGTTCTTGGTCTGGCAGACTGAAGACTGCAGGTAGAAGACTTCCAGAATCACCATAGTATATTCTCAGAATGCCCAGTTCTCCACAAAAAAATACCAGACATACAAGGAGACAGGCCCAGGCATAGGAAAAAATGAATTCAACAGCAAATAATCTAGAGGAAGTTAAATATCTGGAATTACGAATATAAGATCTCAGAAAAACTCTCTTAAATAGGATCATTGAACTAAAGGAATGTGTGGACAAAGAACTAAATGAAATCAGGAAAACAATATATGAATAAAATGATCATTTCAATAATGAGATTGAAATAAAAGACAAAATGCAGATTCTAGAATTGAAAGGTAAAACAACTGAAACGAAAAATTCAAAAAAGGTGTTCAATAGCAGATTGGTGACAAAAGAAAGGATAGCAAATTTGAAGATAAAACAACTGGAATTGCCCAGGTAAGAAGCAGAGTGAAAAAGAATTTTTTAAAAAGTGAAGAGTCTGAGAAACCCATGGGACATTAACAGGCATGCTAAAATAAGCATCATAGGAGTCCCAGAAGGAAAAGAGATAAAGGGCAAGAAAAAATATTTGAATAAAGAATGGCTGAATAGTTCCCAATTCTGATGAAAGATACAAATGTACAAATTCAAGATGCTGAACAAAAGCCAAGCAGAATGAACCTAAAGAGGTTTATATACCAAGACACATTATAAACAGCTGTCAAATGTCAAGGATACAGACTCTTAAAAACAGCAAGAAAGAAGAAATACATCACTTATAAGGGATCTTCATAAGATAAACACTGAATTTTTCAATAAAAACCATGGAGGCCAGAGGGTAGTGGGAGGACTTCTGAAAATGATCAGTGAACAGGCAGAAAATCGTTCTGGGCTCCGGAGCCCGAGGAGTGCTGTGCAGCATCCAGGGAAGCCGGAGGGACCACTCGGCCGCAGTTGCGGGCACCCAGCCCCACCCCTGTGCCTGCCAGGTCAGCCCCTGCTGAGCTTGCTGCTGGGGACCCGGAGGGCTGCAGAAGTCTTCCCCCCAAGAACAGAGGGGGCAAGCCCAGGACTGATCCAGATTTTGGCTGGCAATTTTGGAAGCTGGGTCCCACTCTTTTCGCCCGTCATGGAGAGGTATGACCACACACTGTTTCAACCCCACAGGGGCAGAGCAGACAGAGCTCTAGAAACACCCTCCCTGTGGGGAATAGGTTGCTGAAGAGCACCACCTGCTGAGCAGGCCAGGAAATTGCACCTTCCATGAGCCGACAAGAAGGCTTTTGGCCAAAGAGCACCATCTGCTGGGAAGACCAGGAAAGCATAGCCTTGAGGAGCCCACTGGAACTGGTCTGGTGCCTGGCCCTGTTTTGGCTGGGAAATACTAATGAACCAAGTGTCAAAGAAGAGACTTAACACAAAGCCAACCAACAACAAAACTCTAGACAAGAAACAGAAACTGACCTTCAGAGTAAGCTCATGAAGATAATCAGACATCAGCAAAAAATTACAAGCCATACTAAACAGGAAGATAAGGCCAAAGGAACAAATTAAAAATCCTGAAACAAATTTAAATCCCTAAAGACACAGGATTTAAGACAACTAATCAATGATGTTCACACAAATCTCCTAAATCAATTTAAGGAGATGAAGGAAAATATAACTAAAGAAATAAGGATATTAAGACAACTGGTGGGAGAGAGAAGAATGGGTGTAACATGGGGCATTTCGGGGGCATGGAATTGTTCTGCATGACATTGCAATGACAGATAAAAGCCATTATGCATCTTGTCAGAACCCGTGGAATTGTGCAATACAGAATGTAAAACATAATGTGAACTGCAGACCATGCCTGATACCAGTGCTTCTATATGTGTTCATCAATAGTGGCAAATGTACCACACTGATGAAAGACGTTGTGGGTGGGGTGGGCTGGGGGAGGGGTGGGGGAGTCCCCTTTATTTTCAATGTAACATTGATGTGATCTGAAGCTCCTTTAAAAATAAAGGAGGAAGAAAAAAAGATGACGACACTGGGTGAGCATAAAGAAGAATTGGAAGGTACACAGAGAAAAAATAACATCTTATGGGAATGAAAGGCACAATAGAAGGGATTAAAAATACTCTAGAGACATACAACAGCAGATTTGACCAGGCAAAAGAAAGAGTCAGTGAACTGGAAGATAGGATATTTGAAATCTCAGAAAGAAAAACAAATAGAAGAATGGAAAAAACTGAGCAGGGTCTCAGGAAATTGAATGACAGCACAACACATAGAAACATACGTTTCATGGGAGTCCCAGAAGGAGAAGAGAAGAAAAAAGAGGTAGAAAGAATATCTGAGGAAAAAGTGGCTGAAAATTTCTCAACTCTTATGAAAGACATTAATATACATGTCCAAGAGCACAATGTACTCCAAAATAAATCCTAACAGACCTACTCCAAGACACATACTAAACAGAATGCCAAAGATAGAGAATCCTGAAACCAGCTAGAGAAAGGTGATGTGTCACATACAAAGGGACAGTAGTAATACGATTAAATGCCAATTTCTCAGCAGAAACCACAGAGGTGAGAAGGCAGTGGTATGATATATGCACAGTACTGAAAGAAAAAACTGTATAATCAATCTTTCATGATGTATCTGATGGACCCCTGTCTCATTTCCATTTCTATTTTTTAACTATTTTTGTGGTTACCCTGGGGTTTGTATTATATAACTTACTAATCTGAAAAAAATACCAATTCAGATTCAATAGCATACTCATTTTCTGTTCCCCTCTCTCTTTTTCTCTCTTTATGTTGCTTTTCTCCCACTTTACCACTTTATATTTTGCATGTCTGATATCAGGAAAAATACCTTTTTAAGCTTATTCAGCTGTATTCTGACTCTTATAGGAATTAAAGAGTAGAGTTGTATGAGGATACAGTTCAATACACAACTATTCAAAGAAATGAAATCATGACGCAAATGGCAGCATAGATATGATAGTAGGCTAATGTGTCAACTCGGCCAGGTAACTGTGCCTAGTTGTCTGGTCAAGCAAGTACTGGGCTAACTGTAATACAAGGACATTTATGAACTTTAGTCATCAGTGAGCTTACTGCATTGATGGCTGATTACATCTACAATCAAACAAGGACACTGCCATCAGCAATGAGTAATGTTTAATCCAATCAGTTAAATGACTTAAAAGGGGGAGTGATTTCAGCTTTCAGAGAGAATCTTCCAGCGTGTCTTTAGATAGCCAACATCTCCTGGAAATTCATCAAGGACTTTCATCGGACTTACGTCAGAGCCCCTGCTTTGCAGCCTGCCTCAGAATCTAGACTTGTGCATTCCCATAGTCACAAGAGGAATTTTATAAAATCTCATACTATTGACAGAGGTTTCCTGTTCTGTTTCCCTAGAGAACCCTGACTAATACAGCTTGGTACCAGAAGTGGTTCTTGAGGAACAGAATCTGAAACATGGGTTTCTGAAGCGGTTCTGGGAGTTTTGCAATTGGCTCTCTAATCTAATTGGACTCAAGTGTACTAATGACTCCCTTTCCAATAACAAAGAGGCCACTAACAACCATGGAGTGAGCTGGCAATGGAGAGACATAAAATATCATTACTGGATTCCCCTATTTCCATGTTTATAAGCTGCAAGGATCTGGATGAGGGTGTTTTCAACAACTTAACAGAGTTTTATGGAGTCAAAAGGTACAGTGATGTTGGCTGGCTCCTCCTAGATACTCTAGATACAGTTACAAAAGAAAGGAATGAGCAAAAGGCTTCAAATTTGCAACTTAAACACTGCATGAAGGATGCAAAAGTTCCTGTGTGTACTCTGAAAGAAAATCTTGTTTCCTGCAGCCACAGGCTTGAGATCTCTGAAAAACAGACTCAGACTCTCATTGTACAAGTAGCAGAGTTACAAAGGAAACTAAAATCTCAGGGTGTCTGCTGTTAAAGTGAAGGATAAGCTGTTGCATCTGGCTCTTCCTATGACCAAAAAAGAGGCACAACACTAAATTGGTCTCTTTGGATCTTGGAGACAACACATTCCTCATTTGAGTGTGCTACTCTGGCCTGTTTACCCAAGTGACCAGAAAATCTACTAGTTTTGATGGGGACCGGAACAAGATGAGGCTCTGCAACAGGTCCAGACTGCTGTGCAAGCTGCACTGCCACTTGGGCCATATGATCCAGCAGATCCAGTGGTGCTGGAAGTGTTAGTCGCAAGTAGGGATCTTGTCTGGAGTCTTTGGCAGGTCCCTATAGGAGAATCACAATGCAGACCCTTAGGATTTTAGGGCAAAGCCCTGCCAACCTCTGCAGATAACTACTCCCCTTTTGAGAAAAAGCTTTTGGCCTGCTACTGGGTGTTAGTGGAGACCGAACGCTTAACTGTGGGCCATCAAGTTACCATGAGTCCTGAGTTGCCTGTCATGAGCTGGGTATTGTCTGACCCACCAAACCATAAAGTTGGGCGTGCACAGCAGCACTCCATAATAAAGTGGAAGTGGTATATACAAGATAGGGCTCGAGCAGGTCCTGAAGGCACGAGTAAGTTACATGAGGAAGTAGCCCAAATGTCCATGGTCAATACCCCTGCCATGTTACCTTCTCTTTCCCAGTCCATACCTTTTGGCCTCTTGGGGGAGTTCCTTAGAATCAGTTGACTGAGTAAGAGAAAACTCAGGCCTGGTTTACAGACGATTCTGCACAATATGCAGGTACCACCCGAAAGTGGACAGCTGCAGCACAGCAGCCCCTTTCTGGGACATCCCTGAAGGACAGAGGTAAGAGCAAATCCTCCCAGTGGACAGAACTCTGAGCAGTGCACCTAGCTGTTCATTTTGTTTGGAAGAAGAAATGGCCAGAGGTGAGTCAGTACACTGATTCATGGGCTGTTGCCAGTGGTTTGGCTGAATAGTCAGGGACTTGGAAGTTAACATGATTGGAAAATTGGTGACAAAGAGATCTGGGGAAGAGGGATGTGGATAGACCTTTCTGAAAGGGCAAAAAAAACATGAAAATATTTGTGTCCCGTGTAAATGCTCACCAGAGGGTTTCTTCAGCAGAGGAAGATTTTAATAATCAAGTTGATAAGATGACCCACTCTGTGGCTAAGGCTCAGCCTTTTTCCCCAGCCACTCCTGTCACTGCCCAGTGGGCTCATCAATAAAGTGGCCATGGAGGTAGGGATGGAGGTTATGCATGGGCTCAGCAACATGGACTTCCCCTCACCAATGCTGACTTGGCTACAGCCACTGCCAAGTGCCCAATCTATCAGAAGCAGAGACCCACACACAGCCCGATATGGCACCATTCCTCGAGGTGACCAGTCTGCTACCTGGTGGCAGGTTGACTACATTGGACCACTTCCACCATGGAAGGGGCAGCAATTTGTTTTAACTGGAATAGACACATACTCCAGATAGGGTTTGTGTTCCCTGCACACAATACTTCTTCCAAAACTACCATCGTTCACTTACCAAATGTCTTATCCACCACCATGGCATTCCACACAGCGTTGCTTCTGAACAAGTAACCCATTTCACAGCAAATAACTGTGGGAATGGCACATGCCAATGGAATTCACTGGTCTTAACAAGTTCACCATCATCCTGAAGTAGCTGGATCAACAGAACGATGGAATGGTCTTTTGAAGAGTCAATTACAGCACCAACAAGGTGGAAATACCTTGTAGGGCTGGAGAAGTGTTTTCCAAGAGGTTGTGTATGCTCTAAATCAGCATCCACTCTATGGTCCTATTTCTCCATAACCAGCATCCAGGTCCAGGAATCAAAGGGTAGAAAGGGGAGTGGCACCACTCACTATTACCCCTAATGATCCACTAAGAAAAATTTTGCTTTCTGTCCCTGCAACCTTAAGCTCTGCTGGTCTACAGGTCTTAGTTCCAAAAAGAGGAGTGCTTCTACCAGGGAACGCAATTATGATTCCGCTGAACTGGAAGTTAAGACTGGCCTCTTGGGGCTCCTCTTACCTCTGAATCAACAGGCAAAGAAGGGAATTATTGTACTGGCTGGGGTGATTGATCCTATCAAGGGGAAATAGGATTGCATCTGAATAATGGGGGTAAAGAAGAGTTTGCAGGGAATACAGGAGATCCTCTAGGACATCTCCTAGTACTGCCATGCACCATGATTAAAGTCAATGGGAAATTGCAACAAAGCAATCCAAGCAGGACTAACTATGGTCCAGAATCTTCAGGAATGAAAGTTTGGGTCACTGCACCGGGCAAAGAACCACAGTCAGTTGAGGTGCTTGCTGAGGGTAACAGGAGCATGGAATGGGTATGGAAGGTGGTAGTGATCAGTATGAACTTCAACCATGTGGTCAGTTACAGAAACAAGAACTTATAATGGTCATGAAATCTTTCTTCCTTGTTTTGTTATGAGTATGACTGTATACGTACATAAAACGAGTATCTTTGTTTTCTTCCCTAACCCCTTCCCTTATCATATGACAAGTTGTATTAGTTTTATTTCATATTTAAGGATGTCAAGTTTAAGAGCGTATATTACAAGGACTTACGCCCTGTTCTGTAGGGAATTAATGTGTTTCTGGTTGTATGAGGGACAGCTGAATATTATTAGGCAAAAAATATATACGCATGTCTGTTATTGGTTTTTTTTGGAGACTAAGTATGGTTTAAGGTGATGTGTATGGTTGCCAAGTTGACAAGGGGTGGACTGTGAGGGCTACTATGTCATCTTGGCTAGGTAATTGTGCCCAGCTGTTTGGTCAAGCAAGTACTAGGCCAATTGTAATACAAGGACATTTATGGCCTTTAGTCATCAGCGAGTTTATTCCATAGATGGCTGATTATAACTACAATCAATCAAGGAGATCGACATCAGCAATGAGTGATGTTTGATCCAATCAACTGAAAAGGGAAGTGATTTCAGCATTCAGAGAGAATTTTCCAGCTGTCTTTGGACAGCCAATGTCTCCTGGGAACTCATCGAGGACCTTCATCAGATCTTCCTCAGAGCCCCCTGGTGTGTAGCCTGCCTGCGGAATCTGGACTTGCACATCCCCATGGTTATGTGAGAGAATATTATAACATCTCATACTATTTACAAATATCTCCTATTAATTGTTTCCCTAGACAACCCTAACACAATGGATGAACCTGGTGGACATTACGTTTAGTAGTAAGCCAGACACAAAGGGCAAATATTGTCTGACAAAGGGCAAATATTGTATGATTTCACTATTATGAAATGAATATAATGAGCAAATTCATGGAAGAGTTAAATGTAAGACACCAGAAAATGGAACGAGGTTAGAGAATGGAAGACCAAAGTTTACTCTATGCAGAATTGGTAAAAAGGTTGTTTGTAAATGTTTGGAAATGAATAGAAATGGTGAAAGCACGCCAAAGTGTTTGTAATTAGCAACGCTAATATATGGGTATGATAGTGGATGAGAGGAAAATATATATCACTAGAAGAAAAGCTTAAAAATGAAACATGGGACTGTAAATCAGACCGAACTCTCATGTGAAAAATGAGTATGGTTAATAGGGCATATAAAAGAATATTTTTCTCTGAAACAAAACAAATGTTTGTTAATGTTACAAAATGTTATTATCAGGGTGATATTTTGGCAAAAATACAACCAAAGCAAACTATGGAGAGTTGTTTATGGTAATATACTAATAACCATCTATCAATGGTAAAAGAAAAAAAGCATGCTAAAAGAAACTAGACAAGAAGTACTATGTACAGTAGGAAAGAGAGATTAGGAAATGACTACTAAGGGGTAGAACAATTGTTTTTGTTTTTGTTTTGGGTTTTTTTTTCTTTTTCTATGGAGTAATGAAAATGCTCTAATATTGATTAAAGTGATGAATGCACAACTCTGATTATACAAAATGCCATTAATTGTACACTTTGAATGGACTGTATCATTTATGAATACAGTTCAATGAGGTTGATTTTTTAAAAGACGAATATACTAGACTCAAAAGCTGAATCGTCAGTTATTTCTTGTCTTTGGAAAAGTCTGCGTAAGACTGAAATGCTTGTTCCCTGAAGGTTTGACTGAACTTAGGCATTTTCTATTTTGGGAGGTTTTTACTACTTATAATCTTACCTAATGGTTTATTTTCCATTCTTCTGATTTCTTCCGGAGGCAGTTTCCCCCGCCCCCCCTAGGAATTTGTTCATTTTGTCTAAATGAAAAAAAGAAAAAAAGCTTCAATGCATAAAGTTGGTCTTACTGTTCTCTTATTACTTTCTAGTCTACATTATATCTCTAATTATGGTCCCCTTTCATCCCTAATATTGTTTTATTGTGCCTTATCTCTTTTCTTCCTGGTCATTTTTCTGAGATTTATCAATATTTCAAAGAATCAGCTTTATCTTCATTATTTGATTTCCATGTCATTGACTTTTTTACTCATATACATTGTCTCCTTCCTTTTACTTGTCTTTTGTTAAGTTTAGTGCTTATCTAATTTATTTTCAATACTTTTTCTTTCCTTATAAGAAGCATTTCAGGTTAAATTTTTCTATTAAAATACTGTTTTCACTGCGCCCATGCATTTTTAGTTGAAATTTCTGTTCAATTTTGAGTATTTTTCTTTTTTGTGTGACATTACTAAGTATTTATATTATAGACTGGGCACATATTCTATATGATATTAGTTCTCTAAAAAGTTAGGAACTGCTTTATGGTTTAATACATAGTCACTTTTTGTGAATGTTCCATTCATGTTTGAGAAAAATCATTCCTCTGTTGAATGCAGAGTTCTATATATTTTTATTGTCAAGCTTGTTAATTTCCTTGTTCAAATTGTCCATATCTTTATTTCTTTTAAAATTATTAATAATTGAGGAAGGTAAACTGCAAGTTCAAAATTATAGCCATAAATTTGTCATTTTCCCCCTCTACATCCATCAGTTCTTTAGCCTTTCATAATACTGAAGCTATTATTTCTACTACCTTCTGTTTTCTACTATTATTATTTAGGAGTATGATAGTTATTTTTTGACTATGGTCTTTTCTCTCTGGTTGCTTACTGTATTATTTCTGCTTTTAATGTTTGGGAATTTTGCTGTGATGTTTATCAACGTGGAATTAAAATAATTATTCTGCTTGGTGGAAAAAAAGTAGAGTTGGGAGCTTATGAGGCTTAAGTGGTTGAGCACCTGCTTCCCACATGGAAGATCCCAGGTTCAGTCCCCAGTGCCTCCTAAAAAAACCCAAAACAAACAAGCTAAACAAATGAAAAAACCTACTCAGGGGAGCCAATGGAGCTCAGTGGTTGAGTGTTAGCTTTCCACATACAAGGTCCTGGGTTCAATCCCTGGCCCCCAGTACCTCAAAAAAGAAAAAAAAAAAAAAAAAAAGAGTTTTAGATTGAGGATACAGTACTATTGGGTTTTGCATTTAACCTAGTTATTCTTACTGATGATCTTCATTTCTTCACACTACTCCAAGTCACTCCTGTCTTTCCCATTCAACCTGCAACATTCCCTTTAGTAATTCTTGCAGGGTGTGTCTTCTGTTGATTAACTCTTCCAGTTTCTGTTTATCTGTGAAAATTTTAAACTCTCCCTATTTTTGTCTCTATAAATTTATTTATACTTACATTTTATATAAATGGAATCACACCATATGTAGTACTTTGTGTTTGGTTTCTTTCACTTAGCATAATGTTGTGGTTTTATTATTTATTATAATTTCTTAACTTAGAGAAGTTGTAGGTTTACAGAAAAGTCATGCAAAAAAATACAATATTCTCACATACCCCCTATTCTTGACTCTTTGCATTAGTGTGGTTCCTTTGTTACAACTGATGAATGAATATTAAAAAATTACTATTAACTAGAGTCCACAGTTTATATTAGATGTACTTTTCCCATATACCATCCTAAAGTTAATACCTTAAAGTAGTATTGTACATTTGTTATAATTCATGAAAGAACATTCTTATATTAACATTTTTACTATTAACCACAGTCTATCATCTACAACAGGGTTCACTGAGTATACAGTCCTATATACAATTCATCCAAAATGTATACTCAATCATCAGAGTTGTGCCCTCTTCACCACAGTCGATTTTAGAACATTTTCACTACTTAACTATAGTCCATGATTTACATTAGTTATATTTCCCCATATATCAACATATTATTAACACCTTGTAATACTAAGTTTTGTTCTGGTTCGTGGAAGAATATTCTTGTATTTGTACTATTAACCACGTTCCTTATCCACCACTGGGTCACAGTGTTATAAAGTTCCAAGTTTATCTTTTAGTAGTTCTTCCATTGACATGTACAATCTCTCTCATTTTTGAAAGGCAGTTTTGCCAGATAAAGAATATTGGCTGGCAGTTTTTTTCTTTCAGTGCCTTAAATGTGTCATACCACTACCTTCTTGCCTCCATGGTTCCTGATTAGAGATCAGCACTTAGTCTATTAAGGATCACTGTATGTGACAAATCACTTTTCTCTTGTTGCTTTCAGAATTCTCTCCTTATCTTTGGAATGTGATATTCTGACTAGTATGTGTCTTGGCGTAGGTCTATTAGGATTTACCCTGTTTGGAATATGCTGAGCTTCTTGGACATGTATATTTACGTCTTTCATAAGAGTTGGGAAATTTTCGGCCATTATTTCCTCAAACACTCTTTCTGCCACTTTTCCCTTCTCTTCTCCTTCTGGGACACCCATGACGTGTATGTCTGCATGTTTCATGCTATCACTCAAATCCCTAAGACAATGCTCACTTTTTTTCTATTCTTTTATCTAACTGTTCTTCTGATTATATGATTTCGATTGTGCTGCATTCTAGTTCACTAATTCTTATTTCTGCTGGTTCAAATCTGCTTGTAGTAGTTTCATATAATTGATGAATTCCAAAAA
This sequence comes from Dasypus novemcinctus, assembly GCF_030445035.2. Lineage (NCBI taxonomy): Eukaryota > Metazoa > Chordata > Mammalia > Cingulata > Dasypodidae > Dasypus > Dasypus novemcinctus. The sequence goes on along the minus strand of NW_026688269.1, from coordinate 39,882 downwards.
GAAATACTGGATTATGCTTGTAATCTGATCTGTACCTAGGCATGGCGAAGAACAGATTTGGGGGTTTCTAAAGTTGAGTTTTTGATAGTAGAGCGTGATGCTGAAGCCTCAAGCTGCAGCCCCAGTAAGCCCACAGAGGAAGGAGAAGCCAGGCCTAGGAAGAGAGGAACCCTGAACCCAGAGAAAAGCAAGACCCTGGAAGGGAGGAACCCAGAAAGGCTGAACCCTCACAGCAGTCAGCAGCCATCTTGCTCCAACATGTGAAAATACTTTGGTGAGGGAAATAACTAAAGCTTTATGGCCTGGTATCTGTAAGCTCCTACCCCAAATAAATACTCTTTATAAAAACCAACAAATTTCTGGTATTTTGCATCAGCACCCCTTTAGCTGACTAATACACTGCTGTTGTATGCCTCTAGTGTATTTTTAATCTCCATTATTGTTCTGTCATCCCTGTAATTTCTATGTTTCTTTGCAAACTTTCTAATTCTTCCTTTTGCTCACACATTGTCTTAATATCCTTTAGCTCTTATCCACCATTAGTTTCTTTCTGGCCATGTTTTCCTTCATGTCCTTGAATTAATTTAGAAGGTTTGTTTGAACATCACTGATTAGTTGTTCCAAAGTCTGTGTCACCTCTGAAGTTTTCATTTGTTCCCTTCACTGAGTCAGATCTTCCTGTTTTTTAGTATGACTTGTAAATTTTGCTGATGTTTGGGCATCTGATTATGTGTTAACTCTGAAGGCCCGTTTCTCCCTCTTGCCTACTGTTTAGCAATGCATTAAGGCTCTTCTTTGACGCATGGTCCAACTTATACTGGACCTGTAGAGTGGCCCATGTTGAAGTGTTGCAATTTTCTCAAGTCTTCTGCACCTGAATCTTGCCCTTGATATGAAGTACAACTTTTAGGACTGCCTGTTTATGTGCAACTGTTTCACCTACAGGAGAAAGCTTCCTTTATTCTGTTCCTTCTCTGGGAATCCTGATCTGTTCTGTTTGTTTTTGTGCAGGATTTTCTCCTCAGCTCCTTAGATTAGTTTAATTTCTCTCCCTTACTCAGTGCCCCATTTTTATTATACTTTCCAGTTCCGGGACCTATCCGGCCTTATAGCAATTCCATTTTCCCTTCTTTCAGATTCTCTGCTTCCTGTTACTTCCCCATTAGAGTATCTCACCCTAGGGAGCCAAATTGGATTAATTGAAGAAGGTCCATTTTTTTCATTTAGGTGACCCAACATACCAGAGTGTGTACCCCCATCAACAATTCCACTGCATTCTCTTTTCTTTCCTGGGGGCCTTTCTGTGTATGTGCTGTCAGTCACTCCTGTTCCTCCCTGGGTCTCTGTGGACCATACGCACAGGGTTCTAACTCATCACTGGGAGTGGCTCCATGGTCTACATCACAGGCAGGAGGTACCCTGGCCATGCTGCCTCTCTATTAAGCTGCATGGGACGGAGTGAAAGGAAGGGTTCTGAACTAGCAGGTTCATGTCATAGATCTCCTACCATTTTTGGTGTTTTTTCTTTTTCTTCAATTTAACATTACTGGGGTCCTCCTCCAGTCTCTATCATCCTCCACAGTTCCAAGCAAATGGGATTTGTCCTTTTACTGTTTCTGAGGGAAAACTTTTTCAGCAGATGTCTTATGTCACCATGTTGATAATATCACTCTTATGACCAAATGATATTTGACAAGGGTACTAAGTACATGCAGTGGCGAAAAACAGTCTCTTCAACAAATGGTGCTGGGAAAACTGGATATCCACATGCAAAGGAATAAAGTCAGACCTCCAACCTCACACTATGTACAGATATCAACTCAAAATGGGTCAAAAACCTAAATATAAGAGCTAAAATTCTAAAATTCTTAGAAGATAACATAGGGGGAAATCTTCAGGACCTGGGATTTAGAAATGGATTCTTTGATATGACACCAAAGCACATGCAACAAGAGAAAGAATAGGTAAATTTGATTTCATCACAATTAAAAACTTTTGTACATCAAAGGAAATTATCAAGAAACTGAAAAGACAACCAACAGAATGAGAGAAAATTGTTGGGCATAATACCCAGAACATACAAAGAACTTTCAAAATGCAACATCAAAAAGAAAACCCAATTTAAAGATGGGCTGTTGCAGTGTGGGCTCGCCCAGAGGGCCGCTGCAGGGCGGTGTGGGCTCGGGCGGAGGGCTGCAACACACGGAGGGGCCTTCCGAGAAGGTGCTCCGGGGCCGGCAAGGTGCAGAGGACGCGCGGTAGGAAGAAGACTACCGAGGAGACCAGGATCTGTGCGCAAGTCTGATTTATTCAGGAAGTACAGCGGTTAATATAGGGTGAAGACGGGGGAGGGGCAGGGGGCGTGGCCGGGGGGCGGCAGACGGCTGATAGGTTCGTGCAGGGGTGCATCACTGGTTGCGGGCAGAAGACGGGGTAGCCAGGGTTCTCGGCAGCAGCGAGGCGGGGCTGTCATGGCGCAGCGGTGGCCCTCGGGGGAGAGGCGGGGTTAGGCCACCAAGGGGGAAGCGGGTGCAGCTGGGCAGAGGGGCGGGCAGTACACCCGAACCCCAAGCGGAGGGCCTTAACGCCCGTTCCCGCCACCCGGGTCCGACTCGCACCGGCGCCTGGAGACGAGCCGACCCTTGCTGTCGCCGTGCTCCCACACGGTGCCACCCTACATTTCCCCCTTTTCTTTTATTAAGCACCGAAGAAAGTGGAAGAGGAAGGGCCAGCGCTCATTTTGTTGGGGGGGGCCTCGCCAGGCAGCGCGTTCGAGAAGCCTGTCTTGGGGGGGGGGGGTGAAGGTGGGTGGCGGCGGCCGCCGCCAGGCCCTTTCAGCTTGGGCTAGGTGGAGTAGCCGCAGAACTTGTTGGCAGAGAGGGTCGGGCTCAGCATTCAGGGTCATCATGGCCATCCGAGGGGCGAGGTGTCGCTGGCGACGTTTCTCTCTCCGGGTCGGGCGGTTCAGCGGTGGCGGGCCGGATGAGGCGTCCTGGGATCCAGATGGGCTGGGCGGCGTCATCTGGAAAGACACAAGCAAAACCCCTACCCTGGGCAAGGAGGGGGGCAGGCCCTGAACAGATGTTAGTCTTGGGGTCTTTCCACTGAACAAGGGGGGCCTGTGTGGGCCGGTAGGATGGGCCCCAATGAGCATGTAATGGGGAAAGGCCATCCTCATCAAAGCAGAGGAGGTTGTGGTGGATTAAGGCAGAGGTGACAATTTCTCCAGGTGTGTGGCGGGGATGGTTGCTCCTTTCCTTTTGAATAAGATGCTTGAGGAAGAGATGAGTGCGTTCAACCATGCCTTGACCTTGGGGGTTGAACAGAATTCCAAAGTGATGAGTGATGTTGTATAGCCTCAGGAACGCGGCGAAGGAAGCGCTGCGATATGCTGGTCCATTGTCGGTTTTCAGGTCCCATGGGACTCCCATGAAGAGGATGGCTTGTCTGAGGGCCTGAATGCAGTGCTTGGCTGTTTCTCCTGGGAGGGGAACGGCATAGCACAGGTGGGAGAAGGTGTCGATGGCCACATGGAGATACTTGAGCCTGCCGAACTGGGGCACGTGGGTGACGTCCATTTGCCTTCGGGCATTGGGGCGTAGCCCTCGCGGATTAACTCCTTGCGGCTGTAGCGGCCCAAGGGGCAGAAGGGGTGCACAGGTTTGGCAGCATCTGACCATGTGCTTGCAGGCCTGGATGGAAAGTTCCGGGAACAACTTGTGAAGGCTCCTGGCAGAGAAGTGAAATCGAGAGTGGAGTAGCTTGGCTTGGATGAGGAGGTTGCCAGGTGGAGGGGCGGGTGGTCGACCTCCCGAGCGCTCTACTGAGGCTGGGAGGGCTTGGACGGCTTGATCGGCGAGGTTATTGCCGGCAGCGATAGGTCCAGGAAGGCCAGAATGGCTCCTCACATGGGCGATGTACCAGGGCGCCGTGTGGTTTTCCAAGAGACTCTGGAGAGTTAGGAGTGCTTGGTCGATAGGCCTTTTGGCAGGAAAAAACGTGGCGAAAGCCAAGACTTGGCAGACTTGCAAGGTGTACAGGCTGTCGGTGAAGATGTTGAGGGGTCTGTCGGGACAGACGCGGAGAGCTAGGACGACGGCTTGGAGCTCTCCTACCTGGACAGAGTTCACGTTGATGTGGATGAGTATTTGAGGCTCTGACGTACCAGGCGAGTAGATGACAGCTGCGAACTTGTGCTTGGAGGCGTCAGTGAAGGCGGTGGTGGCATGTGGGTAGGGGCGGCGAGACGGGAAGGGGTGGTGTGGCGGAGGGATGAAGGATAACTGGGAGATGCCCTGAAGCAGCCGACGGCTGGGGTAGTGGTTGTCAAATTCGCCATGGAAGAGTTCCGCAAGGACTTGCATGTCTGGACTGGACAGAAGCAGCACAGTGGTTTTCTTGGCATCAAGCGGCCACACAATGGTGTCAGGGGGAGTACCATATGTGTGGGTGCATTGCCGGACGAGGTCAATGGCCAAGGAGATCCAGAGGGTGACTTGCGGGCTGATTTTTCTGAGCTTGCTTTTGGTGGTATGGAGCCAGAGAAGGGGCCCCTTCTGCCAGAGGAGCCCGGTGGGCGTACCCGTGGTAGGCAGGATCAGCGCCAAGATGGCTCGGTTGGGGTCGTGACGCTGCAGTTGGCATTCTCGCAGGGCATCATTGACAGCTCAGATGGCCTCCTGTGCAGCCGAGGTAATAGCGATTTTCTTTGTTACGGCCTGCGGAGGGTCTTGGTCGGTTTGCAGGAGGGCGAAGAGGGGTTGTAGTTGAGCGGTGGTGATCGGGAGAGCCAAACGGAGCCAATTGATGTGCCCACAGATTTTCTGTAGCTCTGTCAGAGATAGCTTCTGCGGAATGGCCAGTTGGGGGGCCGCAGGCGTGATGGTGTTGTGGATGTTGAAGCCTAGAAAGGTGAAGGGGAGCTCCATGGGTACCTTATCTTGTTGGACTTGTAGGCCAAGGTCATTGAGATGGCGCAGTAATGCCGTGACGATGGCTTGGAGGCCTCCGGGGGTTTCATGCGCCACGAGAAGGTCGTCTATGTAATGAACAATGTATGCAAAGTTCTTTAATGGCTGAATTGCCTTATTGACATAAAGCTGGCAGATGGCCGGGCTGTTTCGCATTCCTTGCGGGAGGACTCACCATTGGTAACGCTCAGCTACTTCTTGGTGATTGGTGCACGGGAGCGTGAAGGCGAATTTTGGACGGTCTTTTGGGTGCAGTGGAATGGAGAAGAAACAGTCCTTGATGTCGATGGTGGCAGCGCACCAGTGTCTAGGTACAGCCGTGGGGTGGGGGCACCCCGTTTGGGGGGAGCCCATTGGGCGGATGTGCTTGTTGATCTCACGCAGGTCGTGGAGGAGCCAGTACTTGCCTGACTTCTTCTGAATGACAAAGACGGGTGAGTTGTACAGACTGGTGGATGGCTCAATGTGTCCTGCGTCGAGCTGGTCATAGACAAGAGCTCGGAGAACTAACAGTTTCTGGGATGAGATGGGCCACTTCTCCACCCAAATGGGCTCCTCGGTATCCCATTCAAGAGGAGTGGGTGCTGGAGGTGTAATGCGAGCAGTGGCGTATATCATTGGAGGGGAGCCGTGGATAGAATGGCTCCGCAGTTCGAGAGGACATCCCGGCCCCAGAGGATATTGTCGATGCCGGGCAGGACAAGGGGGCGGAAGGTGCCTTGGCGGCCTTCCTTGTCCTTCCAAATAAGATCTCGGCTGGTTTGAAATGAGGGAGCTGTTCCGGTGGCTCCAATGACGCGGGGGCCGGGGAGCACACCCCAGTTGTGTGCGGCTGTTTCTGGGAAGCAGGATATTTCTGCCCTGGTGTCAAGGATTCCCTCGAACCATTGGCCTTCAACCTCTAACTCCATTATTGGTTTCTTGGGTCCCAGTGGAACGGTCCACATTACGGCAGGGGGTGGTGGCGTGGGTGAGCGGCCTCTTGCTGGCGGGGCTGAGGCCTGCCCCCTCTCGCGTTTAAAGGCTGTCGTTGGCTGTTGGTGGTGCGGTCAGTCACGGGCCCAATGGTATCCTTTGCCGCAGCGGGGACATGGGGTGGGAGGCGCGCATGGTCTGGCTCCTCCGGTGTCTTGAGGCGTGTTCGTGGATGGTCGTGGTTGGGCGGCATGAGGGCATTCGCGGGCAAAATGTCTGGTTTCTCCGCATTTGAAGCAGTCGGAGGAGAGGGACATGGCTGTGGCTATGGCCTGAGCCAGCACGGTGGCCTGCAGGTCTATGTGGGAGCAGGCCAGGATCCAGTCATGTACTCCCCTTTCCTTCATTGGTAGGATGGCTTGTCGGCAGGCATTGGTGGCCCCTTCCAGAATGAGTTCCCGGGCAAGGGCTTGTTGCACATGCTCGCCAGGGACCTTGCGCTTGCAGGCCTCCTGAACCCGGGATACGAAGTCGGCGAAGTCTTCGTCTTTTCATTGGACTAGCTTGGCAAGTGGCTCAGGTCTGGTGGCGGAGCAGCTGCGGAAAGCGCGGAAAGCCAGCTCGCGAAGTTGGAGCCAGAACTCGGGGGGGGGGCGTTGTGATATTGGGCTGGATTGGCGAATTGGCCCGTGCCTGTGTAAGCGTCCGGGGGATGGCGAGCCTCGACACGGGCGTTGTGTGCCACTTGCTTTTCTGCCTCTGATATAAAGTGAGCACGCCAGTCGATGAATTGGCCGGGGGTTAGAATGGCCCGAGCGAGGGAAACCCAGTCATACGGAACCGCGAGCTGAGTGCTAAGCTCCTCAAGCAAATGTTGGGCGTACGGGCTACCGAGGCCGTCCTCTTTAACAGCCTTGCGGAGGTTTTTTATTTCGTCGGCTGTAAAGGGGTACCAATCCTGCGGACGGTGCCGCGAGGGGGCGGCATTCAGCGGGTATAAGAGCGGCATCTGATGCGCGGGGGCCTCTGCCCACGGGGGCCAAGTACCCATGGGCCCTCTGGCGGATGAGGGATCCGCGGCGGGGGGTGCCCAAGGGGGTGGGGCGAGAACATGGCTCATCCCAAGATGGCGGCGCCTCACAAGATGGCGGACTGCCCCAGGGGGTAGGCGGCTTGTAAGATGGCGGCCGCTCCTCTTCTGGCGGGGTCCAAGATGGCGCCGTGGCTGGAGGGGGCGGGTATAGGGGGAGGGACTTCCCTTTATCCTCCCAAGAAGAAGGCGGAAGTTCGCCATCTTGGGGCGAGGTAGGCGCGTCCGGTTTGGGCGGGCAAGAGTCCAGGGCATTGTTGAGGCGGCTGGACAAGGACTCGGTGTCGGAATCACTGTCTGACTGAGACCCCTCTCCCTTGCTCTTACCGCAGGTGCAGTGGAAAGCGTCCCGATTGACGGGGGTGCCCTGGAGGCACGAGCGAATGGCGATGAGCGTGGGGAGAAGGCTGGGGGGAAAACGCTTGTTCTCATACTCCATAGCCGCCGTGACGTGGTCAATGAGGTTAGTGTATGTGTCCGGGTCCCACAGCTGGCAAGTGGAGAGCCAGGGGTTGAAAGGCAGCAAAAGGTCCCAGTACGTTTGGAACTGCTTTACTGAGACATTCATATGATTGGTGTCTAAAAGGCCGGCAAGGGCCCTAACCTGAGGCGTCTGGCGGGAGGAAAGACGGCCGCCCATGGCGCCGACGGCGGGGCCTAGCGAAGACGGGGGTCCTTACCTTGCGGGCGAGGCGGGTGGGGGTCCGGCCGGGAAGTTGTTGCCCCCACGTTGGACACCAAATGTCGCAGTGTGGGCTCGCCCGGAGGGCCGCTGCAGGGGCGGTGTGGGCTCGGGCAGAGGGCTGCAACACACGGAGGGGCCTTCCGAGAAGGCGCTCCGGGGCCGGCAAGGTGCGGAGGATGCGCGGTAGGAAGAAGACTACCGAGGAGACCAGGATCTGTGCGCAAGTCTGATTTATTCAGGAAGTACAGTGGTTAATATAGGGCGAAGACGGGGGAGGGGCAGGGGGCGTGGCCGGGGGGCGGCAGACGGCTGATAGGTTCGTGCAGGGTGCATCACTGGTTGCGGGCAGAAGACGGGGTAGCCAGGGTTCTCGGCGGCAGCGAGGCGGGGCTGTCATGGCGCGGCGGTGGCCCTCGGGGGAGAGGCGGGGTTAGGCCACCAAGGGGGAAGTGGGTGCAGCTGGGCAGAGGGGCGGGCAGTACGCCCGAACCCCAAGCGGAGGGCCTTAACGCCCGTTCCCGCCACCCGGGTCCGACTCGCACCGGCGCCTGGAGACGAGCTGACCCTTGCTGTCGCCGCGCTCCCACACGGTGCCACCCTACAATGGGCAAAGGACTTGAACAGACATTTCTCCAAAGAAGATATACAAATAGGCAATAAACATATGAAAAGATGTTCACCACTATTAGCCATTGAGAAAATGCAAATCTAAACCACAATAAGATACCATCTCACATCCATGATATTACAATCTGAAAATAACAAGTGTTGAAGAGGATATAGAGAAACTGAAACTCTAGAGCATTGTTAGTGGAATGAAAAATGGTGCAGCAATTGTAGAAAGCAATATATCAAGTCCTCAAAAAGTTAAATACAACATTACCATATGACCTGGTAATTCCACTTCTAGGTATATACCCAAAGGAGTGAAAATAAAGTCTCAAACAAATATTTGTACACTAATGTTTATCATAGCAGTATTCACAATAACCAAAATGTGAAACAACCTGTGTCTATCAACAAATAAATGAATAAACAAAATATAGTACATATACACAATGGAATATTATTCAGTCAGAAGAAAGAATGAAGTTATAAGATATATAGCAACATGGAAGAACACTGAAAACATTAAGCCCAGTGAAATCAACAAGTTATATAAAGACAAATACTATAAGGTATCACTTAAAGGAAATGACTAGAAACAGCAAAATTGCAGAGAAAGAAAACAGATTAGAAGTTACGAGCTCATGGGGATAAAGGTAAGGGAGTATTTGTTTTTAAGAATTAAATGTTTTAAAATAAATTTTTAAAAACAGCAGCATTAAACTCATATATATGTATATATGCAATAAAAAATTACAGAACCAAAAGGAGAACTGGAGAAATCCACAATCATAGTAGAGGTTTAACATATCTTTCTCAGTAATCGATGGAGCAATTGGACAAAAAAAAAAATCAGAAAAGGTGAAGAGGGAAACGGACTTGGCCCAGTGGTTAGGGCGTCCGTCTACCACATGGGAGGTCCGCGGTTCAAACCCCAGGCCTCCTTGACCCGTGTGGAGCTGGCCCATGCGCAGTGCTGATGCGCCGAAGGAGTGCCGCGCCACGCAGGGGTGTCCCCCGCGCAGGGGAGCCCCACGCGCAAGGAGTGCGCCCCGTAAGGAGAGCCGCCCAGCGCGAAAGAAAGTGCAGCCTGCCCAGGAATGGCGCCGCCCACACTTCCCATGCCGCTGACGCCACTGACGACAACAGAAGCGGACAAAGAAACAAGACGCAGCAAATAGACACAGAGAACAGACAACCGGGGCAGGGGGGACATTAAATAAATAAATAAATAAATCTAAAAAAAAAAAAAAAAGGACCTGCTATAGTTTGCCATGTGGAACTAAAAATATTAGAAAGAAAAGAAAAGGTGAAGAAGATTTAAACAATAATAATAATCTATATGACCTTAATAACAGTTATGAAACACTACACCCAACTATTGCAAAATACATATTCTTTTAAATCCACATGGAATGTTTACCAAAATTGCCCATAAAACTAGGCCATAAAGCAGACTCAGTAAATTTCAAAGGACTGCAACTATACAGAGTCTGTTCTCAGATCAAAACACAATTTAAAAAATGAGTAACAAAAGATAAATAAAAATTTCCAAATATTTGGAAATTAAGAACCACACTTCTAAATAGCCCAGACATTTTCTAGTTATCATTGTGCTATTTCCATAATGTAAATTAGATTTTACAATGGAAATTATGTTTTGCTAAAAAGTAATGAAAATAAAATATATCAAAAAGGATAAAGTGCAGCTTAAGCAGTGATTAGAAGAAAATCTATAGCTTTAAAGATACATTAAAGGACTGTGAGAAGATGGTGATGAACTAACAGGCAGAGTCAAATGTTCTCACGAAAACAATGGAGAAAAAACCAAAAGCTGTCTGAGGGACCTGCTTTGGGGATCAGCAGACCACAACAGTACTACACCACTCCCAGGAGGGTGAGGGACAGAGAGACGAAGAAGCCGAAATGACAAACCTGAGCTACAAAGCCCTGGGGTGGCCAGGAAGAGCTCCTCTCCCCCACCCCCAAATATTAAGCTGGGGTAAAACACTGACCTCACTGCAGCTGATTGAAAGGGGAGCAGACATCTTCCTCCCTGTCAGCTGTTTCAAGGGAAAGGGGAGAGTGAGATCAGGGTGAATTCAGTGAATTCAGCCAGCAGAGACTGCTCTGAATCTCCAATCTGGAGAGTCAACACAGGAACACAGGAAAGCCAAGACATACACCTCTGTGGAAAGGTGTGCTGACTAGTGCCATCTGCTGGCCAGTCTGGAAATTGCATTGACAACAACTGTGCTCTCTGTATCCAACCCCTGGGAGAAAATCTGCACCCCACTAGTGAGTTCCTGGCCTGATATTGAAAACTTTAGCTGGAAAATTTTAAAGACTGAGAATAAGTTGAACCAAATATCAAAGAAGAACTGTGAAAAAAAAAATAGGCAAGAGGGAGAAATTAACCATTAGAGTAAATTTACCAACATATTCAGATGTCTAGACTTCAGCAAAAAAAATAACAAGCCATACTAGGCTTGTTATACAGGAAGAGATGGCCCAGCCAAAAGAACAAACCAAATATCCTGAAGAGATACAGGATTTAATACAATTAGTGATAATCACTCTGTGGGAGGAAGGGCGCCCGGCTTGCCACAGTAGCAAACGGTGCGGCAAGAGGTGATACCGCCTCTGCCCACTGGGCCTAGATAAGGTGACTACGCCTGACTAGGCCTTTGCTGCTAGCGGCTGGCCGGCACCGCCCTCCCCCTTTCTATCTCCCGCCTAGCCCAACATCCGGCCAGCTCTCACTCCCCCTTTCCCCTCCCCTATTCCAAACCTCTCAGCCAGCCCTCTGCCTAGCAACCGCTTACAATCACCTATCAGGAAGCAGTACCCGCCCGCACCTATCAAATCCCTCCACGCAGTCCCTAACCCTATAAAGCTGTGTCCCCTTCCGCAATAAACCGGACTTGCACACAGACCTAGCCGCCCCAGCCGCATCACTCAACGCTCCTAAATCACTTGACAAAATTTAAAGTAAGTATGACTAAAGAAATAAAAGATATTAAGGGAAGCCGATTTGGCCCAACAGATAGGGCATCCACCTACCACATGGAAAGTTCAAGGTTCAAACCCAGGGCCTCCTGACCCATGTGATGAGCTGGGCCACACACAGTTCTGATGCACACAAGGAGTGCCGTGCCATGCAAAGGTGTCCCCCACGTAGGGGAGCCCCACGCACAAGGACTGTACCCCATAAGGAGAGTCGCCTAGCGCAAAAAAAGTGCAGCCTGCCCAGGAATGGTGCCGCACACACGGAGAGGTGGCGTAGCAAGATGACACAACAAAAACAAGACAGATTCTAGGTGTCACTGACAAGAATACAAAGCGGACACAGAAGAACACAAAGCGAATGGACACAGAGAGCAGACAACTGGGGGGGGCAGGGAAGGGGAGAGAAATAAATAAAAAATAAATCTTAAAAAATTTTGAAAAAAGGATATTAAGAAGACAGTGGGAGAGCATAAAGAACAATTCGAAAGCCTGCAAGGAAAAGTAGCAGACCTTATGGGAAAGACACAATGGATGAGATTAAAAATACATTAGAGACACAGAAGAGCAGATTTGAAATTGCCTGAAAACAGAATTAGTGGTTTTGAAGACAGAACATCTAAACTGGAAAAGACAGGGGAATGGGAAAAAAAATGGAACAGAGATTCAGGGAATTGAATGACAATGTGAAACTCACATTACTGGTGTCCCAGAAGGAGAAGAAAATGGAAAAGGGGAAGAAAGAATATTTGAGGAAATAATAACTGAAAACTTCCCAACCCTTAGGAAGGACATAAATATCAATATCCAAGAAGGACAACGCACCCCAAACCAAATAAATCCAAACAGATCTACCCCCAGACACCTACTATTCAGAACGACAAACATCAGAGATAAAGAGGAGTCTGAAAGCAGCAAGAGAAAAGCAAAGCATCATGTACAAGGGAAATTTGATAAGATTAAGTGCAGACTTCTCATCAGAAACCAGAGGTATGAAGAAAGTGGCATGATGTATTTAAGGTACTAAAAGAGAAAAACTGCCAGCCAAGAATTCTGTACCTGGCAAAGCTGTCCTTCAAAAATAAAGGTGAGTGCAAAGTCTTCACAGATAAAAAATGAGAGAATATGTAACCAAAAGACCAGATTTGCAAGACATACTAAAGGGGGTGCTGCAGCCTGAAAGGAAAAAATAAGGGTGAGAGATTTGAAGAGGAGTTTAGAAATGAAGATTAGGAAGGGTAAACTAAAGGATAAGCAGACAGACAATACAATGAAATGACAACATAGAGCCAAAGGACAAAATGGATGAAATAAGTAATGCCTTTACAGTAATAACACTGAATGTTAATGGATTGAACTCCCCAATCAAAAGACTGATAGAATGGATAAAAATATATGAGCCATTGTATTAGTCAGTCAAAGGGGTGCTGATGCAAAGTACCAGAAACCTGCTGGTTTTATAAAGGGTATTTATTTGGGGTAGAAGCTTACAGTTACCAGGCCCTAGAGTCCATCTCAAACTACCATAAGAGGTACTTTCTCACCCAGTCATGTGCCACATGTTGAGCAAGATGGCAGGCGATGTTTGTGATGGTTCAGCCTTCTTCTACCTCTGAAGACTCAGCTTCTTCCAATATCAGTTGTAGGCTGGGATAAGTCTTGTCTCTCTCCTGGGGCTTGTTTCTCACCTAGGTTCAGCTGTAGCTGTAGGCTATCAGGCTCATTCTCTTCCTGGGGCCTCCACTTTGTCTATGGAGTTGTCTTTATTCCTCTGTGTTCTTCTCCTACGTATTTATTTCCCAGGGCTCCAGCATCAAAACCCAAACTCTCTCCTCTGCTGTGTCATTTTCTCTGAGTCCTTGCCCACCAGGGGGCAGGGACTCAACATCCTACTGACGTGGCCAAATCAAAACCCGAATCTTAATCTAATCAAGTGAAAGTGGAACCTCTGACTCTAATACAATCTAATCCACCCAAAGGAATAGACCAGTTTACAAACATAATCCAATACCTATTTTTGCTACAGTCATCTACATGTTGTCTACAAGAGATCTACCTCAGACATAAGGACACAATCAGATTAAAAGTGAAAGGCTGGATGGGAAGTGGATTTGGCTCAACTGATGGAGCATCTGCCTACCATGTGGGAGGTCCAAGGTTCAAACCCAGGGCCTCCTGACCCATGTGGTGAGCTGGCCCATGAGCAGTGCTGATGCATGCAAGGAGTGCCATGCCAGGCAAGGGGTGTCCCCCACATAGGGAAGCCCCACATGCAAGGAGTGCACCCTGCAGTGAGAGCACAGCCTGCCCAGGAGTGGCACCACACACACAGAAAGCTGATGCAGCAAGATGACACCCCGAGGCCACTGACAAAAATGCAAGTGGACACAGAAGAGCATGCAGCAAGCGGACACAGAGAACAGACAACGGGAGGGCAGGGGAAGGGGAGAGAAATAAATAAAAAATAAATCTTTAAAACAAAAAAGTGAAAGGTTAGAAAAAGGCATTCCATGCAAATAGTAACCAAAAAAGAGCTGCAGTAGACCAGATAAATGTAAAATAACATTACAGTATATGGACAATAATTACTCAGTGCAACTGGCAAATTGTTCCTGTGACAGTATTCTGCATTTTTTTTCATACAAAACACACACTTGCTTTTAATTGATGAGGGCTGCAAAAGAGATATACTTTTGGATACTACATTTTCTTTACCCTTTTTTATTCATACTCTTTAAAATAATCTGGATCAATAATGATTTAGCATTATTACTACTAAACAAGATTTTTAGCTCTTCTACCTCATAAAATTATGAGTTGGAAAATTGTTATCTTCCGTAATATTCATTCTAATAAGATGCTAAGAATTCCTAAAAGGAATTTGATTATCTAGAAAGAATTATGGCCTAAATGGAAATTAAATAACTAAAAAATAAACTAATAATTTATTCATTCTTAGAGATTATGTCCAATAGTTAAAACTACAGTATAAAAATTAGTTATGTTATAATTAATTTCTACTATATTAGAATTTTTATTTACAAGTATTTATTGCTATGCCATCTATTTTTATAATTATGTTAAATCTAACCCAGCCTTGCACTCACGTTTAAAATTTGTAACTTCTTTCAGTCTATTTTTCTATTTATTTTACAATTTTACAATAAAGTACTTTTTATCCACTAAAAAAGCCATTGATTATATACTTTGGATAGATTATATGGTATATGACTATATCTCAATCAAACTGCTTAATAAACAAATAAATAGTTGTGTAAGAATAGCCAGAAATAGCAGTTATGTATAGCAGGGGGAGCAGAGAGGTTTAGAGGTGAGGAATTTTGTCTGCTTTTTTATTATTATTATTGAAATAATGAAAACACTTTAATAATGATTCAAGTGACGAATGCACAACTATGTGATTATACCAAATACCACTGATTGTACACTTTGGATGAATTGTATGATGTATTGTATGACAAGGACTTTGTTAAATGGATAAGAAACTGCTTTACCAGCGCAGGCCCCATAAATGGAACCCCAGATGACTTTGATGTTTTGGGGTATCCTAAAGACTTCCAGGACATTGTCTACAACTCCAACTCTGAATTTCATGTGCAACCCTAACCAACACTGCAATTCCTCTGCCTCACCATTCTGTGAACCACCTTCCAATGTCTGGCACACCCTTGCTCAGTAGCGATGTTCACTTTATTCACACACTCGAGCCACGAGAACTGAATTTACCTGTGGGTCCTTTGTGGTGCCATCGCCTGGATTTGCCATAGTTTTGTAAGGCTCTCCTCATAGCTGCCGCCTTTAGAGCTCCATTCTCCCCTCTACTATAAAAAGAGAAAGAGCTTGTTACCCTGCTTAATAATTAAATTCATTTAACTCTAAGTCCATGATAAAGGCCCTCTACCAAAAGAAACAAAATACAAGTGTGTGAAGAATGATGTAAAAATGAAATTTATAATCACAACTCTTTACAGAAACAATTAAAACTAAAAATTATGAACTGCAAATAATGTGTATCTTCTTCACAAGACTGTTAATCTTATCCTCTTGCTGAAAACTGTTAGTTTCTATAAGATCTCCGTGTTGATTTAAAACAATAGATGTCAATTCTTTTCTTGGAACTCTAAAAGTTTTAATTCAAATTTAATTTCCCAATCTAGAGCAATAAATCTTTCTACTAATGGGTAACCATTGGTCATTTTCCAGAGGCTTTCCTTCCTATTCTCAAGTCTTATTTTTCCAGTGATAATGTAATCAGAACTTGGTCTTGAGATGAATGTGGGGTTTTTTCAATTGCACAGCAATTGTGTTTAAAATGGGTGCTTTGCTTCCAAATTAAGACCTAATACTTATTTTTGTGACATTTGCAATTAAACGTCCGTATTAACTTATACACACTGCATTTTTCATTGGGACAACATTCTATCATTCATATAAACACCTTTCAGTGGTATTTTTTAAATGAATCTTTAAGGTCCTTGTTTTATTTCTTTTCCTCAATTCTGTTGAAACGTGGTGACCATAAACTGAACGTGGTTCAGGCTGAGCCATTGTGATTTTCTTCCAACGTGGCCGAGGATTAGCAAAGACGAGGTAACCGTATGGTGAGGCAGGCATGAGAAGCAGGGCTGGGACCCCACCAGGCAATGAGCAAACTCAAACCCGAGCAGGGTCAAGCAGGAGGCCCAGCCCCTCCTGAAGGCCAGGCCCCTCTGGCTTGGAGGCTGGTTTTCTCAGTCTCTGTTCCAAGAGCCAGTGGTTGTGAAGCAGTGACAAGGCCAAGACTTTACCTGCTTCGTATACAGGGATTCTACCAAAGATTTCCTTTGAACACTGCAAAAAAGGCTTAAAAGTTACCAGTGGAACTGCCCATCATCAAATTTGATCAAGGTAATTAAGAAGTTTTTCTGGGCTGGGACCCACAAGGTACAAATACTCTGCTCTCCTCACCTTCTGGGCATGTTCCAAGGTCGGCAAGGTCTGGGGACTTGCCCTGTCCAATGAAATGTGGACAGAAGCACAAGAGACACAGGGGAAACTTTACAAAGTCAGTGGGTGGTTTCCATGGAGATGGACCCCACGCAGAGCGCTTGCCAGCCCAGACATGGAGCCCAAGGGAAACTGAGCTCAAGGTGTCAAGGTGCAGGCTGTTTGTTCCTGCAGCTTAACCCGATTAGAGTGAAAGAAACCTCTGTTTTTTGAGGCCACATCTCAGCGATTTAGGCTTGTTCTCTGCAGGATAATCAGCCCATCCCAACTGGCACAGAAACATATCTCTATTGTTTTCAGCCACTGAAATTTCTGGAACTGCTTGTTTCTGTACCAAGATTCTCACTGAACACAGACTGCTCATAACCTACCTGGGGTCATAAGATAAACTTACAAAAAGTTAAACAACATGACAAGAAAATTCCAGAGAGGCCACAAGGTTATTTATTCCTTTGAATTCTAAGAGTCTAGAGGGAAAAACAACCAAGGAAACCAGAGAAATGATAAAATGCGAGCTCGGTCTTAGGGGTCGGGGGGGGGGGGGGGCGGGGAGAGGGAACTCTAGGCGGGTAAATACGGAGGGGGCCGGCAAGAAGAGAACATCGGAAGAGACTTGATCCCGGAAGGTCGGTCACTGAATCGACTCACAGACGAAGCAAACCAGGGGAAGTTTCGGAGCCCCGAGGCAGGCGCGGCGCGCGGGACGCACGAGGAGCAGCGCCTCCGCAGAGCCCGCCTCCACCCGGCCCGGGGTGCGGGGTGCCGAGCCCCAAGGAGGGGGAGGGGGAGAAGGGCGCGGCGGAAACGGGGAGGGGGGGTGAAGGGGGAGGGAGGGTGGGGGGCGAGTGGCCAGAGGAGTAGGGCAAGGGGGGAGGAAAAAGTAGGCGGGCGACAGGGAGGGCGTGGCTGCGGGGAGTGGGCGTGGCCCGAGGAGGGAAGGCGTGGCTGCAGGGAGTGGGCGTGGCCTGGAAGATTGGGGCGCAGCTCGAATGGGGCGTGGCCGGAAGAGAGGCCTGGACACCGGGGCCGCGGCGGGGTAGAGCGTCGGTCTTCCGCCTCCTGGCGCCCGGCCCGCTCCCTGAGGCACGCGAGGACCTCAGGGCGAAAACCCTGCCCTGGCATGTCGGCCTCTCGCGGGCCCCGCCGCCCCATTCGCCCGACAGGGAGACCTACCTCGCCGGGTTGCTCCTCTGAGTCACACCGCCGGGTAGGAAGGAGTACGGGGTAGACCCGAGCCGCGGCCCCGCCCTCCGCCTGCGCAGGCGCAGTACATGCAGTCCGTCGCGGAGACGTCGCGGCGCTGGCGCACTCCTCGAGTCCCGCCCCCTCGGCCCTCGGCCCCGCCCACCTCCGCGGTCTCGGGCGCGCTCGTGGGGTCCCGAACGGGCGTGGTGGGGATCGCGGGGAGTATAAATGGGGCGGGGGCATCGGGGAGCCTCTTGCTGTCCTTTAGGCCGCCCGCGCGCCTTTCTCTCCGCCTGGCCATCGGAAGTAAAGTGGCTACGTGTGTTCAGCCAAGGGGAAGTTTGAGATTAAAATAAAGAAGGCCACGTCCGCGCCCGTTATGGTGTGGAAGGGGGCGTCCTGAGGTCCCCAAAGGGCAACAAAAAGAGCTGCCTCGACCGCGGCGGAGACGCTTCCGCGGGGCTGAGCAGGGATCTCTGCTGCGGGACGAGGAGGCGGGGGCTGGCACGTGGGTCGGGAAGGAGAAGCGCCTCCGAGGGCGAGGCCACAACCTGGGCAGAGCGCAAGGCAGAGGGACCCCGGCCCACTCCAGAGAGGACTCGCAGCGGGTCCACCCTCAGGCTCTGCCAGGTGTCCAGGGGGTCGGGTGGGAAGCCAAGGAGCTAGGCCGAGACGTCCACGAGGCAGAAGTCGTCTGCCCTTGAGTCTTGGAAGACTGACCAGGCTCTGGCCGCACGTGGGCTGAGTCCCCCGTGGGCTGAGTCCCCAGGAGCCCCTCAGTGCCCCAAGGGGGCGGCCTCACTGGAGAAGATACCATTTGAAACATTGCTACACCTGTAAGAGGCAGAAAATGTGAGCCACAATAGAGAGGAACAACAGAAGTTAGCGACAAGGACCTTAAAATTAGGAAAACTGACAAGTTAGAATCTTTAAGGAAAAGTTGGACAAAAAGGATAAAATGGAAAATTTACATAGAATGTTGGGATATATATTTTTTAATCAAGTGAACAATCTACGACTGAAAAGTAATACAATGTCTAAAAGGACAAACACATTGGATGACTTTAACAGCAGGCTAGACCTGGCAGGAGGAGCAATGAACCCCAAACGTGAAGAATTTATTTACAGGCACACCTCGGAGATGCTGTGGGTTCTGTTCCAGACCACTACAATAAAGTGAATATCTCAGTGAGTCACAAATTTTTTGATTTCCCAGTGCATGTGAAAATTACGTTTATACTGTACTGTAGTATTTTAAGTGCAATAGCATTTATGTCTACATATATATCTGTATATATAGACATAATTAAAATGAGACATGAGATAAGGAGACACTATTGGAAAAATGGCACTGATAGACTTGCTTGACTAAGGGTTGCTACAAACCTTCAATTTGTAATAAATGCAATATCTGTAAAGCACAAAAAAATGCAATAAAACGAGGTAGGCTCGTATCTGACCTGTAGCACTGAGATAAAAGGAACAGTAAAATGAATAGTGTAAGAGATTATGTAAGAAATAATCAGAAAGCTTAATGTATGAGTTATTGGAGATGTGAAAAGAGAAAGAGTGATTGGAGTACAAGGAATAGCTGAAGAGAAAATAGATGAGAATTTTTCTAAGCTCAGTAAAATCTAAGAATTTATACAAAGAAAACCACACATAGTCACATCATAGTAAAACTAAAATGTTCTTTTGGTAATTGTAACAAATCCACTGCTAACGCAAGATGTTAATATGGGAACTCTGTTTTATACATGATTTTTCTGTAAACCTACAACTTCTCTAATTAAAACAAACAAACAAAACGCTTGCTGCCCTTTGTTTCAATGAAGTTGAGTTCTACCCTCTCTTCCCTGGAAGGGAAGGTACGAATAAATTCATCTTTGCCTGCTTAAAATTAAAAAGTCAATGAGAATATTGTAAAAGCAGTCAAAAGTAAAGGATACATTACTTTTATTTTTTAACTTATTTTGTTTTTATTTTTTATCTTTTTTGTTGTTTACTTTTGTTTTTCCTCATTTTTTTACTTTTTTTTTACCTTTTTCTTTTGTTTTTTTATCTTTTTTTAACTTTTTTTTTTTTTTATCATTGGGATACATCACTTTTCAAAAGCAGCAAGACCACTGTCTGGTTTGGCAGCAGTTATGTAAACCAGAAGATAATTAAATTATACCTTTGAAGCATTAAAAAAAACTACCCTTCTATAAATCTAAACTGAATAAAAGTATCCACCACAAATGAAGGCAAAGTAAATTCATTTTCAGATAAGTCAGAGAATCTGACACCAGCAAATGGCACTTAAGAATAGCTGAAAAGTCCTTTCACCTGAAGTAAAATAATCTCCAATGGAAGGACAAAATTGCAGGAAGGAAAGAGTACTAGAATGCATAAGCAAATGGATAAATGGTTTTAAAGTTTTTGCTTAAAGCAGCAATAATAATGACTTGTGGGCTGTACAGCATGTAGAGGTCTTGCCTTGACAACAGCAGTGCAAAGGGCAAGAGGGGAGTAAATGAGTTAAACTATTGTAAGGTGCTGTACCCTTATTAGGACACAGTAAAAGTGTTGTACTTGCATCAGGGAGAAGCAAATAGGCCAAGGGAGCATACTGAAATCTCCAAGGTAACAATAAAAATGCAGTGGCAAAAAACTACAAACAAAATAGACTGAAATAATAAAACCTCTTGGATTAATACAAAAGGCAGTAAAGGAAAACTCAAGAAACAGAATGGATAGGACAAATGGAAAACAAGTAGCAAGATGGTGTAATTAAACCCAACTATAATTTTTTTAAACAAGTCAATTTTATTGATACATATTAACAAAGCATACAATTCATCCAAAGTGTACAATCAATGGTATTTGGTATAATCACATAGTTGTTCATTCGTCACTTGAATCATTATTAAAACATTTTCATTATTTCAGTAATAATAAACTAAAAACAGACACACAGGAAAATTCTTCACTTCTCAATCTCTCTATTCTTCCCCTGCTCTACAGAGCTGCTATTTCTGGCTATTCTTGCACAATTTATTTATTTGTTTATTAAGTAGTTTGATTGAGATATATTTACATACTGTAGCAGTTTGATAAGGTTATGAATTTCAAAATAGATATTGGATTATGTTTGTAATCTGATCTGTGCCTGGGCATGATTAAGTTATGATTAGGGCTTTGAGCCACGTCATTAGGGCCTTAAGTCCCTTGGTGGGTGGGGACTCACAGATAAAACACATGGTAAAGGACGAAGTTGAGGATTTTTGATGTTGGAGTTTGATGTTGAAGTCTTAAGCTGGAGCCCAGAGAAGTAAGCACATAGAGGAAAAAGAAACAAGCCCTGGGAAGAGAGGAACCCTGAGCCCAGGAAGAAGCAAGACCCAGGAAGGGAGGAACCCAGGAAGCCTGAACCCTTGCAGACATCGGCAGCCATCTTGCTCCAACACGTGAAAATGGACTTTGGTGAGGGAAGTAACGTATGCTTTATGGCCTGGTATCTGTAAGCTCCTACCCCAAATAAATACCCTTTATAACAGGCAGTAGATTTCTGGTATTTTGCATCAGCACCCCTTTGGCTGACTAATACACATACAATACAATCTATCCAAAGTGTATGATCAATGGCTTTTAGTATAATCACAATGCGGTGCATACATCACCACAAAAAAATTTAGAAAAATTTCATTACTCCAAAAAGAAAAATTCCACACCCCTTAGCAGGCCTTCCCCAACCCTACATAACCCTTAATCTAATTTCATCTTTATAAATCGATTTATATCTATATTTTATAAGATGGAATCATACAATATATATAGTACTTTGTGTCTGGTTTCTTTCACCTAGCATAATTTTTTGTCCGATATTAACATCTTGTAGTATAAACATACATTTCTTCAGTTTCAAAGAAAGATGGTCTTACATATACAATTTAACCCATGTGCATATATCACATGAGGGTAACTAGCAGTATACACCCAGTAGTGGTATTGCAGGGTCACATAGCAAATTTATATTCAACTTCTTAGGAACAGCCAAACAGTCCTCCACAGTGGGTGTGCCATTCTATATTCCCACCAATAGTGAATAAGTGTTCCTATCTCTTCATAGCCTCTCTAACACTTATAGTTCCTTCTTTTTAATAGTGGCCATTCTGACAGGTGTGAAATGATGCCTCATTGTAGCTTTGATTTGCATTTCCCTAATCATTAGTGATGTTGAACATTTTTTCATGTGTTTTTTCACCATTTGTATTTCTTCTTTGGACAAATGTCTGTTCAAGTCTTTTGCCCATTTTTAAAATTTATTTAATTTATTGATGTATATCACTCATACATAAACATAAATGAACAATAAGTGTATAGTTAATAGTTGTGAACTTACAAAACAAACATATATAGCATCATACAGGACTCTCATAACTCACCCTACCTTCAATACCTTGCATTGTTGTTAAAACTTTTTAACTAATGATTAAAGAGCTTTGTCAAAATATTACTACTAACCAAAGTATTTTCCCCCAACCAACCCTATTATTATTATCTTTATATCATTTATTTATATGTGAATACACATAAACAATAAGTATAGTAAAAGTTGTGAACTTACAAAGCAAATATGCATATCATCATACAGGGGTCCCATACATCAACTCTCCACCAACACCTTGGGTTGTCGTGAGATGTTTGTTACAAATTATGAAAGAATATTATCAAAATCTTACTACTAATTATAGTCCTTATCTTACATTTGGTGTGTTTTTTCCCCAACCTACCCTATTAATATTTTCAAGTATATTTTTTATGACAGAAGTTGTAAACTTATAAAACAATCATGCACATGTGCAGAATTCTCAAACAACACCCCTCTATCAACATACCACACTGTGGTGGAACATTTGTTATAGATAATATCATCTGATTGTTACCACATCCATAGTGGACATTTGTCTTTTGCCCATTTTTTAATTGGGTCCTTTTTATTGTTGAGCTGTAGTACCTTTTTATATATCATTGCTATTAAACCCTTATCAGTAATGTGATTTCCAAATATTTCTCCCATTGAGTCTGCTGTCTTATCATCCTTTTGGCAAAGTCCTTTGTGGTGCAGAAGTGTTTAATTTTGAGGCGGTCCCATTTATTTTTTCTTCTGTTGCACATGCTTAGGGCATAAGATCCAAGAAACCATGACCTATCATGAGGTCTTTAAGATGTTTCCCTACATTTTCTTCTAGTATTTATGTCCTGGCTTTTATATTTACGTCTTTGATCCATTTTGAGTTGATTTTTGTAGGGGGAGTGAAATAGGGGTTCTCTTTCACTCTTTTGGTTATGTATATCCAGTTCTCCCAGCACCATTTGTTGAAGAGACTGTTTTGTCCCAATAACATGAATTTGGTTCTTTTATCAAAAACCAGTTGGCTATAGAAGTGAGGATTTATTTCCAGACTTTTAATTATATTCCATTCATCAATGTGTCAATCTTTATGCCAATGCCATGCTGTTTTGATCATTGTAGCTTTGTAATGTGTTTCAAGTTCAGGCAGTGAAATTCCTCCCACATTGCTCTTCATTTTTAGAATGATTTTGACTATTCAGGTGTACTTTCCCTTCCAAATGAATTTGTTAATTGCCTTTTCTATTTCTGTAAGGTAGGCTTTTGGAATTTTTATTGGTATTGCATTGAATCTATAATCAGTTGGGCAGGGTGGACACCTTCATGATATTTAGTCTTCCAGTCCATGAACACGGAATGTCTTTCCATTTGTTTAGGTCTTCGGTGATTTCTTTCAGCATTTTTTGGTAATTTTCTGCATATAGGTCCTGTATTTATTCGGTTAAATTGATTTGTAGGTATTTGAGTCTTTTGTTGCTATTATAAATGGAATTTTCCCCTGATTTCATCCTCAGATTGTTCAATACTAGAGTAGAGAAACATTACTGATTTTTATGTGTTGATCTTGTATCCTCCCACTTTCCTGAACTAGTTTTTTTTTTTTTAACTCAAGTAGTTTTGTCACAGGCATTTCAGAATTTTCTAAATATCAGATCATGCATTCTGCAAATAGAGTTTTACTTCCTCTTTTCCTATTTGGATGAGTTTTCTTTCTTTTTTTCTTGTCTAATTGCTTTAGCTAGAACTTCTAGAACAGTGTTAAATAATGATGGTGACAGTGGGCATCTTTGCCTTATTCCCAATCTTAGAGGGAAAACTTTCATCCTTTCCCCATTGATTATAATGTTGGCTGTGGGTTTTTCATATATACCTTTTATGATATTGAGGAATTTTCCTTCTATTCCTATCTTTCAAAGTGTTTTTATCAAGAAAGGGTACTGGATTTTGTTGAATGCCTTTTCTGCATCAATCAAGGTGACCATGGGGTTTTTTCCTTCAATTTGTTAGTGTGGTATATTATGTTAATTGATTTTCTTATATTGAACCACCTTGCATATTAGGAATAAATCCCACTTGGTTGTAGTGTTTAAGTCTTTTGATATGTGGTTTGATTTGATTTGCAAGTATTTTGCTGAGAATTTTTCATGTATGTTCACTAGAGAGATTGGTCTGTAATTTTCCTTTCTTGCAGTGTCTTTATCTGGCTTTGTATTAGAGTGATGTTGGCTTCATAAAATATGTTGGGTAATTTTTCCCTCCTTTCAACTTTTTGGAAGAGTTTAAACAGGATTGGTGTTAATGCTTCTGGACATGCTTGGTAGAATCACCTGTGAAGCTATCTGATCCTGGACTTTTTCTTTGTTGGGAGATTTTCGATGAATGCTTCAATCTCTTTAAATGTGATTGCTTTGTTAAGTTCTTATATTTCTTGTAGTGTTAGTATCAGTTGTTTGTGCATTTCTAGGAATTTGGCCATTTCGTCTAGGTAGACTACTTTGTTGGTATACAGTTTCTCATAGTATCCTATTATGATCCTTTTTATTTCTGTGGGGTCAGTTGTAACTTCCCTCCTTTCATTTCTGATTGTATTTATTTTCATCTTCTCTCTCTTTTTTTTTTTTCTTAATCTAGCTAGGGGTTTATCAATTTTATTTATCTTCTCAAAGAACCAGCTTTTGGTTTTGTTGGCTTTCTTGACTTTTTTTCTCAATTTCATTTACTTCTGTTCTTAACCTTTATTATTATTTTTTTCTCCTGGCTTTGGGAATGGTATGCTGTTGTTTTTCTAGTTTCTCCAGCTGTTTAGTTAGTTAGGTCTTTGGTTTTAGCTATTTCTTCTTTTTTAATATTTTAATATAGGCATTTAAAGCTATAAATTTCCCTCTCAGGACTGCCTTTGCTGTATCCCATAAGTTTTGATATGTTGTATTCTTGTTTCCATTTGTCTCAATATATTTACTCTCTTAACTTGCAATTTCTTCTTTGACCCACTGATTTTTTTTCGAGGTGTGTTGTTTAGCCTCCACACATTTAAGAATTTACCTTTTTCCTGTCTATTATTGATTCCCAGTTTCATTCCATTATTATCGGAGAAGGTGCTTTGCATAATTTAAATCTTTTAATATTTATTAGATCTACCTTGTGACCTAACATATGGCCTATCCTGGAGAAAGCTCTATGGGCACTTGAGAAGAATGTATATCCCACTGAGTTTGGATGCAACATTCTGTATGTGTCTGTTAGGTCTAACCATTTATTATTGTTCGAGTTCTCTGTTTCCTTGTTGATCTTCTGTCTAGTCATTCTATGTAATGTGTGAGTGGTGTGTTGAAGTTTCCAACTATTATTGCAGAGATGTCTGTTTCTCCAGTTTTTGCCAGAATTTACCTCATGTATTTTGGGACACCCTGATTGGGTGCATAGATGTTTATGACTGTTATTTCTTCCTGGTGGATTCTCTCTCTTATTAATATATAAAGGTCTTCTGTATCTCTTGTAACCTTTTTCATTTAAAGTCTATTTTGTCCTATATTAGTATAGCTACCTCTGCTCTTTTTTGGTTACTATTTGTGTGGCATGTCTTTTTCCAACCTTTCACTTTCAGCTGGTTTGTATCCCTGGGTCTAAGGTGAGTTTCTTATAAACAGCATATGGATATCTCATATTTTCTATCCATTCTGTCAGCCTATTATCTTTTGAATGGGGAGTTTAGATGATTCACATTCAATGATATTACTGTAAATGCATTATTTAGTTCCACCATTTTATCCTTTGATTTTCATATATCAAATCTTATTTTTATCTGTCATTTTACTCTTTTGGTTTTACTGTACTTTCTGCTATTCTTTTGCTATAGTCTTCTCCAAGCCTCTCTCTCTCCTGTCTTTTTCTTTCAGGCTATAAGGCATCTTTTCATATCTCCTGGAAATGTGGATTTCTTTATTACAAATGCTCTTAGTTTCAGTTTGTGAATATTTTAAACTCACCTTCATATTTGAAGGACAATTTTGCTGGATAGAGGATTCTTGGCTGGCAGTTTTTCTCTTTCAGTATCCTAATTTTATCATACCACTGTTTTCTCACCTCCATGGTTCTGAAGAGATATCTACACTAAATCTTGCTGGGCATCCCTTGTATGTGATTGTTTGCTTCTCCCTTGCTGCTCTGAGAATTTTCTCTTTTTCTTTGACATTTGACGTTCTGAGTAGTATGCGTCTTGGAGTAGGTCTATTTTGCATTTATTCTGATTGGGGTATGCTGCGCTTCTTGGGTATGTAAGTTCATTTCTTTCATGAGAGTTGGGAAAATTTAAGCCTTTATTTCCTCCAATACTCTTTTGGTCCCTTTTCCCTTCCGTTCTCCTTCTGGAACTGCCATGACATATATGTTCTTGCATTTCATGTTATCATTCATCTCCCCGAGCCCCTGTTTGAATTTTTTTTCGATTCTTTTCTCTTTCTGTTCTCTCTTCTATTTCAGCTGTTCTCCCTTATGTATCACTTATTCTTTCTTCAATCATTTTGAGTCTGCTTTTGTATGCCTATGTACTAGTCAGCAAAAGGGGTGCAGATGCAAAATACCACAAATCTGTTGGCTTTTATAAAGGGTATTTATTTGGGGTAGAAGCTTACAGTTACCAGTCCGTAAAGTGTAAATTAATTCCTTCACCAAAGTCTGTTGCCACATGTTGGAGCAAGATGGCTGCCTATGTCTGTGAGGTTTCAGCCTTCCTCTTCCTCTTAAGGCTCTGTGGTCCCCACTTCTTCCAATATTGGCTGTAGGCTGGGATAAGTCTCATCTCTCTCCCAGGGCTCATTCCTGTCTGGGCTCAGCTGCTCTCTTCTCTCCACAAGGTCAGCTGTAAACTCTCAGGCTCTCTCTCTTCCCAGGGCTTCTACCATATCTATGGAGCCATCTCTATTCCTCTTTGTTCTTCTCCTGTATTTACTTTCTGGGGTTCCAGTATCCAAAAACTCCAACTCCTTCCTCTGCCATGTGGGGCCCAATGACATAACCCAATCAAAGCCTTTATCATAATTTAATCAAGCAAAAGTGAAACCTCTGAATCCAGTACAATCTGATATGCCCAGAAGAACAGAGCAGTCCACAAATATAATCCAATATCTATTTTTGGAATTCATAAATAATACCAAACTGCTATAGCTTTGTGTTTTTTATCTTGTCTATCATGTATTTCATTCCCCTGTGCTCTGTTACTTTTCTATTCAGATTTTCAAATTCTTCTTTGTCCTTGCCTATTAAAGCCTATATCATCTGATAAAACTACAGCTACTCTGGCTTTTTTTTTTTTTTTTTTTTTTTTAGTTATTGCATGTGTGGAATATCTTTTTTCAGTCTATCACTTTAAGTCTATTGGTACCCTTGGGTCTAAGGTGAGTCTCTTGGAGACAGCATATAGATGGCTCAAATTTTCTTACCCATTCTGCCAGTCTGTGTCTTTGATTGGGGAGTTTAGTCCATTAACATTCAATGCTATTAATGCAAAGGAAGTTCTTATTTCATCCATTTTTGCCTTTGGGTTTTATCGGTCATATTTTATTTTCACCACTCTTTTGACAATTTTAGTTACTTTTACTGATATAACCTTCATTTCTAGACTCTCTCCCAAGCCTGTCTCTACTGTATCTTCTTTTCAGACTGTAACACACCCTTTAGTATTTCCTGCAAGGCTGGTCTCTGTTGTAAACTCTCAGTTTCTGTTTAGCTGTGAATATTCTAAACTTACCTTCATTTTGAAAGACAATCTTGCCAGATACAAGATTCTTGGCTGGAAGTTTTCTCTTAAATATATCATACCACTGTCTTCTTGCCTCCATGGTTTCTGGTGAGAAATCAGCACTTAATCTTATTGGCTATCCCTTATATGTTATGCATTGCTTTTCTCTTGCTGTTCTCAGAATTCTTTGTCTTTGGCATTTGACATTCTGATGAGTATGTGTCTTGGAGTTGGTCTATTTGGATTTTTTCAGATGGGAGTATGTTGTGCTTCTTGGACATGGATATCTATGTCCTTCAATAGTGTTGGGAAATTTTCTACCATTATTTCTTAAAAAATATTCTTTCTAAAAAACAAAATAAAGTGCTTTGGGAATTGAAAAATAAAATAATCACTTGTTAAAAAATATATATTCCTCCTGCCCCTTTTTCCCTTCTCTTCTCCTTTTGGGATACCCATGACATGTATGTTTGCATGTCTCTTGCTGTTGTTTAGTCCTCTGAGACCTCATTCAATTTTTTTTCATGCTTTTCTTCACCTGTTCTTTTGTATGTTTGCTTTTGGAGTCCATTTCTTCAACCTCACCCATCTTTTCTCCTGCCTCCTCAGAGCTGCTGTTATGATTCCAGTGTATTTTTAATTTCATTTATTGTACATTTTATTCCCATATGATCTGATATTTTTCTGTGTATGCTTTCAAATTATTTTTTGTGCTCATCCAATGTCTTAATAACCTTAGTCTCTTTAGCATCTCATTGAATTTGTTAAGGAGATTTGTTTGAACATCTTTGATTAGTTGTCTCAACTCCTTAATGTCATCTGGAAGTTAATCTTGTTCCTTTAACTGGGCCATATCTTCTTGTTTCTTGTTCTCAATTGTAATTTTTTGTTGATGTCTTGGCATCTGGCTTACTAGATGTCTTTATTCTGGGTGCAGTTCCTCTCTTTAATTTAGGGCTTTCTTTCCCTTTCTCCCTTGCTGGTTGTGTAGTAGGAGCCAAGGATGTAATTGATGCTGTAAGTTGTGGAGGTTCAAGCTGCCCTCATTTCCCCAGGGAACAGACGAAGCTTCTCCCAAGTTTCATCTTTGCCAGGGGTAGGGACAGAGCCACAGCTGTATGTAATAATCCAAGTTGTACAGGCCTAGTTGTAGTTGCCCAGAGAAAGTGAGGAAGTTACACACCCTTGGCAGGGATGGAGCTACAGATGTGAGCAGCGATCTATTCAGTCTGTACCAGCTGAGTGTACCTGCAGTTACCTGAATAGGCTGGTGTGGAGCCTGCCAGCCTCCTCCCTGCCAGAGGCGGGGCTGAAGCCTAGGCTGGGGCTGCAGGCCAATCTGGGTGAAAGAAACCGGTCCCTACCATCACTGTGGTTTTCGGTTAGCCTGGCTTCCCCTCATGCTGGGGGCAGAGTCAAAATGGAGGCTACTGGCCTCTTTCTGACTTGGACAGGCTCAAACTTTAGCTGTTCCTAGGGTTATACTTTAGCTAGCTGGACTGACTCATCAGTAGCTGAAGTCGGTGGCCAACCTTCTCTTCCTCCCATTTTTGGGAAATGGAGCTTTCAGTTCGAGCCACAGAACAGCTCCTGGGGCTGCTTGCACCACCAGAGTAGGATGATCACTGGCCTCCATGGTGTGGTCTGTATTTTCCCAGAGAGGCTGGCGCAGGTCCCCCCAGCTTCCTCCCTGTCAGAGGTGGGGCTGGGACTTATGCTAGAGCTGCAATTTGATCTGGATGAGAAGAAGCCAGTCCCCACTGTGATTTTCAGTCAGCCCCGCTTCCCCTCATGCTGGGAGCAGAGTTAAGATGGCAGCTACCTGCCTCTTTCTGACTTGGAAAGGTTTAAACTTTAGCTGTTCTCAGGATTATACTTTAGCCCAACAAATTTACTAGTCAGTAGCTGAAGTTGGTGCCCAGTTGTCTCTTCCTCCCTCATTCTGGGGAGGTGGAGTTTCCAATTCCAGTCATGGAGCAGCTCCCAAGGCAGCTTGTGCCTCCAGTGGAGGATGGGCACCAGCCTCCAGCGCATGGAGCCTCTACTCATGAGTCTTCTCTGCAGGTGGGCAGTCTCCTCCTTCCATTCTTTCAAGGACATTGCAGGATGCTCTTCTGGTCTCTTGGAGCCCCCAAACAGGTGCTTTAGATAGCTCTGGGTGATTACTAACTGCCCTGTAGCTCAAACTAACTCTAGGATCTCCTTACTCTGCTATCTGCTAGGTGTCTTTTTTAAAAATTTCTCTGCCCTTGCCCCCTGCCCTGTTGTCTGGTCTCCAAGTCCATTCACTGTGTGTTCTGTGTCTGCTTGCATTCTTGGCAGCAATGGAAATCTGTGTCTCTTTTTGGTGTGTCATCTTGCTGTGTCAGCTCGCCGTGTGTGCCTCGCCACTCCTGGATGGGCTGGGCTTTTTTCCCACTGGGCGGCTCTCCTTGCAGGGTGCACTCCCTGCGGGTGGAGCTCCCCTACACAGGGGCATCTCTGCATGGCATGGCACTCTTGTGCACAGCAACACTGCACATGGGCCAGCTCACTTCACGGGTCAGGAGGCCCTGGGTTCGAACCCTGGACCTCCTATATGGTAGGTGGATGCTCTATCAGGTGAGTCACATCCACTTCCCACTGGTTGTCTTTTAAGACTCATGTTTAGGTTGCCTTTCACTGCTATTCAATCTGTAACAGGCAAACCCAAAATCTGATTTTCAACTTCCAAGGCACTAGCAGACTGACAAAGTTAAACACAGATTTAAAAGTTAATAACAAAGTTAAGCACAGATGGGAACATAATAGAGAATTCTACACTTACTACGCTTACAGAAAGACCTGCCTTTAGAATCACCTAAACACAAAGCTTCCAGTGTCTGTCCACGGCAAAAATCTCATGCAGGACCCTCCAGCTTTGTTCCTCCAAGAAAATCCCTGGGTAGTCACTAAGTATGGAGTTAAGGGGTCCCAAGAAGCCCTTCCCCTGACCAAACATGAATTGGGGATGTTCTGGGGGCTGCATTCCATTAGTTACTTTCCACAAGTGGTAAAGCCCTGCTAGGCCTTTTCACTGGAGGTATTCGAGTGTTACAAGGGAATAGGCAGGGAGCTAGGAGAGCCAGGGTAATCTAAATCATGGCCCAGAGGTCGGGGAGGTTTAATACACGGCCTAGATCTTAACTCCCCCTTCACTCCCCTCATAAGGCACAACCAAGTTTAGAGAGGTCCAGAGTACAGGCCAGGACCAAGTAATTGGCTCCCATGTTGACTTAAGAAATTAACGATCTCACCTGTGACATCAAGGGTCACCTGGGGCTACTCTGGTTGATGGTTCACGTGTGGCTTCAGGCCCCTTCTGTCCTCCCCTGGGCAAGGCCCCAGTGGTCTGGGTGGTGAGATAGCTTGGGTCCAGGTTCCTGCTGACAGGGAGCCTAGATTCAGGTAACCCTAGGGTGACCGGTGCCTTTAATGGTAGCAGTTAAAAGGTGAGCCTGTCCCAGACCATGTGCCTGTCACTCCTCACCTTCTCAGTCTTGGTGACATGGTCTCGATCATTGAAAACTGAGAAAGCTCCTTCTAAAAGAGAGTCAGTGGAAGTTTGGGGGCCCAGGGAAAGTTTCTGTAGCTGTGGATATCAGATGCAGAGTGGCTGGGTTGCCAGGTTCTGCCTCTGCGTAATTGCCTGGAGCTTATTGAAATTGACCTGACATTCCAGTTTGGTAGAGCATCTCCTCACCGCTTTAAGGAGACATGGCCACATGGTCCTGGCCCTCAGATCTCTCTGTCCTTCCCTTCTCTCTTACACAGGTTTAAGGGTTGTATACAGAGCCCACTCTTGGCCATACTATGGCCTCATGGTATGGCAGAAAAAGATTAGCCTCTTTCTTTTCAGACCACCATTAGGCAGGTTATCCTAATTAGAAGGCACCCTTTATCCTAAGGGAGGATGAAACAATCCATCAGTCTGGGTGGCATTCCACAGCTAGACCTGGTTGACCAGATTGCTCACTGAGCCAGGGTCCTGGGGTACCAGAACACGCTCTTGTCCCTAATTCCAGGGACTGGGCATCCCCAGAGCCTTAGACGGAGACCTCTGGGTCTGGTCCCCGTCCTTGACTTCCAAATTGGGCTTTCCTGCTAGGAAAGGGCCTGGCTAGGACTTTCTTTTGTCTGCTTCGCAGAGGTCTTGGGAAATAACAGTGAGCAAACTCATCTCATGACCAGGCCCAGGAACCAAGTTGCACGGTTAAACCTGACATTAAAGGCAAGTTCAAAATCAGAGACTGTTCTGTGGCTTACAGGCCAACAGCCTCAGTGCCCTCCCTGGAGGAAATAGATTCAGAGAACTTCAGGGCTTCCTGGGGGCTAAGGAGCAAACTTCTCGGCCCAGGGTGAGAATCTCTGGGCCTCGCTAATAAAACAAAAGAGGGCACAGACAGAATTTAATTAGAACTCATCAGACTCTGCAGGGGTCAGGGAGTGCCACTTAGCTCTGTCTCCTGGCTGGCTCACCACATAATGTTACCAGATGGCTCTGGATTCTGGGCTTCTAGGTTCTTGGCTTAAGTTGCATAAAAGAATTTAAGAACACGCCATAAGGTAGGCAAGGGAGTAAAGAGTTTATTAAGAAACAAGAAGATGAGAAAAGTGCATGGTCTGAGGCATGGATGAGTTCCGCATATGGGCCCAGGTCAGGGTTTTTAAAGTCTCTCTTCCTCCTCTTTCATAACGCTGGGATGGGACCCCTGCTGTTTGCTGTTTTGATTGGTTTTCCCACCTGTCAGTTTATCAGGGGCCAATGGTGAGGCCTTTTGAGGGTATCCGGGGCTTCCCTTGACCCCAAATGGTATTCTTGTTCCAAATGAGATTTTCATTCCAAATGAGATTCTTATGGCCAGAGTCTTGCAAGATCTCTCAGGAGGTTTCCAGGCAGTCTCCTGGCCGAGTGGTCTCCTGGCCATTTGGTCTGCTGGCCGAGTGGTCTCCTGGCCGTGTTCCCTGCCGGCCGTGTGCTCTGCCCGGCCAGCCAGTTTTCCCCTTTCACTATACTAACCTGTCAAGACCACCGTGCTGGAGAGGCCACAGGGAGGTGCTCACCACTCACCACCAAGGCACCAGGAGTGTGAGTGAGGCCCCCTTGGCCCCCTAGACCAAGCCCAGTGCCCCCGAATAAACCAGTGGCCTCAGTCCCACCACATGGGACAAAAATAGCCCCACCAAGGCCAGCCCAAATCCTGACCTGTAGAACCACTGGGATCTAATAGAACGTTTTTTGCTTTAAGCCACTAGGGTTGGAGTAGTTTGTAGCAATAGCAACTGGACTCTTCTGCTGTGTGACACATGTGGTCCAGAACGCTGGCAGGAGGGGGTCAGTCTGATGATGGAGTTCTGGCCACTTCTTAATAAAGTCTTTCATTCACCTTTGGCAGTTGTGAGTAAAAACACACAAAGTTTTTAAATGGAGTATTCATGATTGATTTTTATTTATAAGGAATCTCTGGCAAAAATTAAGTGATTCAGATATATATTCAAAACTTTATTTTGTTTTTAGAAATGCTCTTAGAAAAATTAAGATTAGGGAATCAAATATAGGCCTACCTGCCTTTCACTTTCATTCATATCTTCCCCAAAAGACTTAATCAAAATAAATTGTTGAATTTGCAAAATTTACTCCCAGAAAGTTATAGTCTCTCTCAGGAGCTTTCCTTGTGCTGCAGGGCTTGGCGGCAGCGTTTCACAGCAGTTAGAATTGGATGTGGAGACAGTTCCCAGTTCAAATGTGCCTTTGACCCTCATCAGTGATGGCACCTGAGGAAGGGCCTCCCTTCTCTAGCCTCAGTTTCCCTCACGCAGGGAATGCCTGCTGCCAGCACCCCCCTCCCCGGCCTTGCTGGGCTTTCCTCAAGCATGTGCACCCCCGGCGGAGCCTCAGCCCTGTCACTGGGGCCGCTCCCTGAGTCAGGGGTGGGTCTGCCAGCCAAACGGGGTGCATCTTGGG
Organism: Dasypus novemcinctus; assembly: GCF_030445035.2. Taxonomy (NCBI): domain Eukaryota; kingdom Metazoa; phylum Chordata; class Mammalia; order Cingulata; family Dasypodidae; genus Dasypus; species Dasypus novemcinctus. The sequence goes on along the minus strand of NW_026688269.1, from coordinate 6,302 downwards.
TCGCCTTCTGAGGAACCCTCTCCAGAATCCCAAACTTGGCTCTCCCCAGCAACATGGGTGACCAGAGCACACAAGTTGAGAACTGCTGCCTGAACACGGGCCCACAGCCCCCAAACCACCATGCTGCAGAATTCTCCCCCGAGCAAGGTGTGCCCGGGGAGAAGCCAGGAGGCCCTGCTCCTGGGTGGGATGGGAATGCACCCTGCTCCTGCCAGGAGGCCCCGAGCCACCCTGCTCCTGCCAGGAGGCCCCCGAGCCCACCCTGCTCCTGCCAGGAGGACCCCAAGCCCACCCTGCTCCTGCCAGGAGGACCCCGAGCCCATCCTGCTCCTGCCAGGAGGAACACGCCCTGCTCCAGCCAGGGGAGGCCCTGAGCCACCCTGCACCTGCCAGGAGGCCCCAAGCCACCCTGCTCCTGCCAGGAGGACCCCGAGCCCACCCTGCTCCTGCCAGGAGGAACGCGCCCTGCTCCAGCCAGGGGAGGCCCCGAGCCACCCTGCACCTGCCAGGAGGACCCCGAGCCCACCCTGCTCCTGCCAGGAGGAATGCACCCTGCTCCTGCCAGGAGGCCCCAAGCCACCCTGCTCCTGCCAGGAGGCCCCGAGCCCACCCTGCTCCTGCCAGGAGGGCCCTGAGCCCACCCTACACCTGCCAGGAGGCCCCAAGCCCACCCTGCTCCTGTCAGGAGGACCCCGAGCCCGCCCTGCGGCTGAGGGGAGTGAGCACAGGAGTACGGGGGTGACCTTCACTGTCACAGGCAGCAGCGTCAGCAGCTGCCTCGTTTTGTTCTTTGGGGTTCAGTGGGGAGGTGCCCGGGCCATGCCTGGGTGCTGCGTTTTGTTTTAGAAACTGCTCCTTTGCCTCTGTGCCCGTGGTCCCAGCTGGGGAGTGGGGAAGGCAAGGAGAGGACCCCGGGCCTTTGGAGGGGCCGGTGGTCTGCCAAAGCCTCTGCAGGGACCCTGAGGGCCCCTGTGCTGTGGGAGCGCGGAGGCCACAGCCGGAGGCTTGCTGTAAGAACCTGCAAAGAGGTGTCAATACTTCAAGAAAACACTTGCCGAGCTAGTGATAGAAAACTAGTACCTAAGACACATTCAGACGTATAAGAGGTGTCAACTTTAACTGTTAAGTTTAATGTTGATATGCATATTACAAGAATCATACCAACTTATTCAACTGTGTCATAGTTTTACTATCCTTCCTGTGATTTTATCTAAGTATCCTTTAAATTTTTATTTATAGCATCGCTTATTAGATACTGAATATACCAGTGAATATATTTCAGTTATACTTAAAATTTTAAATATAGTGTCTTTAACTTAAAGCTTGTTTTTTTTTAAAGTAAAAGATGTTACTGCCCTGTGGTAGGAAAACTATTAAGGATTAGGCTTCCAGGGTTACACGTTCTTATCTTTCAAGTATTCTTTTTTGTATGGTACATTCTTCATCTGATTCTCCAAATAAATTAGCCCACTCCCGACACCGGGATCATTCTTGCTGGAGATGGTTCAATTCCAAAGAAGCATTTTAAAAATCAAGGTGCATGAACCCTGCTGTTAAATATGTCTGACAGTGTCACCTATTGATGGGTTGTTTTTCCATTTGGCTTATTGAGGCTGAATATCGTGTCAAGTCCTGTGTCCTAAAGGATGGGACAAAGCCACAAGACCGTGTGGTGCTTACGTAGGGGTTAAACAAAAATGCTCCCGTTGAAGAAACAGCAAATAAGCTAAACTTGACATGATTTTATGGCAAATTTCCAGGAGTCACCTAAAGGTATGAGAAGCATAATGGGAATAAACATGTGGGCAGTAGAGTTCTACAAGGGGCGAACTGCACAGTTTTAGTGTTGATGCCTTCCCCGGCTGCTCACGGCTCATGGAAACGCACTTCCTGCAGCAGCCTCCCAGAGCCGGTACCGTGAAGAGCGGCTTTGTTTGGGTGTGCGCTGCCAGCTTTCTACGCTCCAACCTCCAGCTGCTTCTCAACATGAAGAAAGGAAAAAGTTGAGAACAGAAAAACAAAAACAAAGCCTCATTTTTAGGAACTGGCCCCAAGGTTGCCATGGATTCCGGCGAGCGGCTGCGTGCAGCTGGGACCCCCGCGGCTGCTGCCGGTGGCCTGGCCTGCTCCCGGCGCTGGGATGGCTCTTAACAACCAACGGCATTCATGGGATCCGAGGGGTGCAAAACCAGCACAGGCAGGGCTCCTGGGTTTCGAGCATCCGAACTAGCCCATGGGTTTGTTCTGCATTTTGGGGCCCTGCTGGTCTGGCTCAGAAAGCAGTATCTGTACCTCTGTTATGAGCTGTGCTTTGCTTCACCTTATCTGCCTCACGTGCCAGGAGTTCGCCTGACAGGTCCAGGTTCTTTTGATAGGCAAGAGTAGTAATTTTATAATAATAATGACCATTAATTGAGCGTGTCACCTATACCAGGCACTTTACTCTGTCCATGTGTACATGTTTGTGTTTAAAATGTCATTTACTCCTCCAACACCCCTCTTTTTCCAATGCTGAGAAAGGATGTCACTCGCTGCAGGTCTCTCCACAGAGGCAGAATTTGAACCCGGCTCCAAGGCTCCAGAGCAGGGGTCCTTGCTGCCGGCTTCCTGCTGGCTGGGGCAGCATTTCTGAAATAGGAAGGACAATTGCTTCTCACTGCATTCTCCAACAGAAGCGCTTTGTCCTGCTCCACCCTGCGGTGAATGCCACCCACGTCCCACGCACAGAGGCCCCTCTCTCCTCAGGAATATCAGCCGTGGCCGGCGAGCCTCGTGAGCAGCGCGCGGTGGACACGCTGCCCTGGGCGCGGGGAGCTGCACCTGTGCCTGGACCTTGCTCCTGGAAAAGCAGCAGAGCAGACGCCGTTCCCTGGTCGACTGCGCCAAGGCGGGCTGGGCGGGCGAGGGGTGGGCTGGAGGGGAAGGGGCGTCTCGGGGCAGGACGGGGACGCGTGCTGCATTTCCGAGGAGGCCCCTGTGCCCACCAGCCGGCCTGCCGCTATGCGGGCAGCACAGCCCCTTCCCCCTGGCTGAGGCCGAGCCTGGCTCCCAGGCCCGTCGGGGAGGACGGAGGCCACAAGGACTCGTTGGCGCGGCGCGGGTCCCTTCGGCCCTCCACCGTTTCCCCAGTTCCGCAGACTGAAATGCTGGGGGTTCTCCACAATGCGGTGCCGGCCAGCCAGGGCCGGCGCGAGGCCACGCGGCTCCCTCAGCCTGTTAGTGTGCAGGACGCTGTCCTTCCAGGCCCCGGCTGCCCCTCGGAGGAGACGCCTGAAGGTCGATACCATGACCAGCTCCGCACGTCCCCTCCTGAGCTTTCAATTAATTGCTCACTTTTATACGTGGAATATTTGTATTGATGATGCCTCGTTATGTCAGTTTGGACATTTTACATATTTAAAACCTAAGTACTGATTCTAGGCATCAGTGCTACTGTTTTTCTCCATTTGTCTGTCTAAGTTTACTCTTTCTAGATATTATCTCTTTTACATAAAGTTTTATTTTTAAGTCATTTTAGTCTAACAAGGAGTTGCAAAAATTTACTAAACCTATTTGTATTTCTTTTTAGTCAGTGCATCAGTCTGGCTCTAATCAAGTGACAGAAACCACCCAGTAATTTAAACGGGGAAAGTTTAATATAAAGGAGTGTTAAACTACGACAGCACCTGCCATGATATAAAGGAACACCCAGACGTGCCCGAGGCCTGGGTCTCACCTCCGGAGACCGCGCTGGTGCCGAGGCCAGGCTGGCCCCCGGCCACTGGGCAGGACAAGCCCTGCGGGCACCCGCGGGGTTGGGGTTAGGGTTAGGGTTAGAGCAAGAGCCCTGCGCGCTGTCCTGGGCCGCCCCACTTCCACGTTTCTCGGAGGTGCCTCTGCAGGGAGCAGCCTCGGTGACCAGGACAAAGCGCAGCGGCCTCACCAGTCAGCGCTCCGCTTCCCGGCAGCCCGCCCAGCGCCTCGGGGCCCAGGGCGGCGTCCGGCTCGGGTGAGGAGTGCAGCATGACAGGACGCAGGGCCCCCCCTGCCGTGGGGACTCCGTCCTCCCGCTGCCGCCTGCTCCTGCCACAGTGATGGCTGAGTTGTCAGCGTGCAGGCAGGGGTGGCACATGTGGCTCTGCGTGATCCCCAGCACCCCTCCCGCGCGCTCCCCTCTGAGTCGGCATTTCATTTCTTAGCAGCGACACGGCCAGCCTTGATGGCTGTTTCTGAGCTCGTGGCTATAAGTGAGCTCAGACTCCTCTCCCAGGAAACCCGCAGAATAATCTGATCTGAGCGTGGTCTGACCACCTTCACGGTAACTTCAGCCTTAGGGACCAACATTGTCAAGGCTCGTTCTACGTGGCCACTGAGAGGGAGCTTCCGCCTGCTGGGAGACACTGACGCCCGGTCCTCGGTGTGTGCGCTGCCACGTGCCCCCGTCCGCATGTAGACACGTCCCCCAAAGGCCCCTCTTGCTTTGTGGCCAGTGCGCGTGAGCGTTGGGAGCGCCACGCTCTGCCCGCTGCCGTGGATGAGGATTCAGGCCACAGCCAGGCTCGGCTCCGCCGCCCGGTGAAGGTCTTTCCCACGGAAACCCTCTCCTGAAGGCTCTTCTGCTCTGCAAGCTGGGCGTGTCTGAGCCTCTTTGGTCTGAGGTACCCCCTCCGTTGGGCAGGAAGCTGTCACTTTACCCAGCTCTCTGCTTACCCTAAACACATGGTGGAATTCCAGATCCTTCACAATTCTCGGCACAACCTCTGGAGCACAGAGGATCAGGGCTGGTGATGGGGTGCACGTGGAGTTGGGGTGGCTTTGTGAGTGTGAGCCCTGAACTGCTCAGCTACCACACAAAGGCGGTGGGAAGCGCCTGCCGAGGCAGGTTGGGTGGACGCGCAGAAGAGGTTGGAGCCGCTCAGCAGGCTGGTTCTGGAGTGTGCAGGGTCCACGTCAAGAGGCACAGAGCAGGGCGTCTCCTGGGCCGGGCTGCAAGGTCTCTGGGCATATGGCCAGGGCAGGGCACCCCTGGGCATGCCCCTGGGTAAGTACTGAGGGAGAACTTTGAGGCAGGGGCAGGAAAGCCAACCACACTACCCCAGAACGAGGAAGCCTTGCTCCTCTAATACCCTCCACTAGTAAAGCTTAACATCATGCTCACTGTAGAGGAAAAGTAATTAAATAGTCCAGTCCATCAACCTAGGGCAAGTCCTGAAGAGTGCATTCGAGCCTAGAGGTAACAGATTGATAACTGGCACCATGCATCCCTTCAGCTCCTCAGCTTCCACAAGCAACCTTCTACACATTTGCACTCCCTCATGATAAAAAAATAATTCTTTATTTCTACCTAAAAAGATACAACTATTTTTATTAAAAGTGAAGATGTTCTCACTTTTCCCCAACTGAGAAGATGTACAATCCCAGCAGTCATGGTATCTGTTGATGGCCATATTAATTGTTCAAATTCAGTTGTAGGCCCACAGAATATTCAGTCACCTAAATATTAAATTGACAAGTTAACCTCCAACAACAGGTATATAAAATAAAAATGAGGAGAGATAATAAAATGGTTAGTACATACAAATAAGCACATGTATATAACAAGCAAAGAGAAAATGTGCCACGCTACTCTAGTCCTCTTGATGTAAGTGGTCATGAAGTTGTAGCTGATACTATGGATTTCTTCTTCAACTACCCATTCCATAGCTCCCTGGCCCTCTGTCTCGATTGCTCTGGGTTCCTTAGGTGGAGAGACCCTTCATTCCTGAAGGGTCTGAGCCTTTAGTTTCCTTTTTTTTTTTCTTCCGGTTCCTGTAGTTTTCCATTAACTTTTACTATATTGGCAATGGAAGTAGTAAGAGTTGCCTCAGAAAATCCCCTGGTTACAGACATAGTCTTCCTTGCCTCCACTGTATAGCAGTGACCCAACCTTTCCTTGATTCTGGGATCAGGTGCTTGAGCCAGGAGATTAACCATTTTTGCCTGTTGGCGCAGAGGCATAAGGAGCTTCCCAAGAGGCCACAGACGTGGACTGAGAGGGGAGAGACAATTGACAGGTCTTGGTGTCAAAGAAGTCTGAGCTACCTACTCATGAAACTTATTGTACCTTTATACTTGGCCAAGTTTCCGTCTCACATGTAACACTTCCATTTGAAAATAGATTGTTGCTACAAATACTCAGGCTTACGGCTAGATGGGTCAGGTAGTACTCAGGCTCACGGCCATCTTATGTCCCGTGGTTAGATACTCAGTCTCTGCTAAGGCCCAAGAGCAAGCTAGAAGCTGTTTCTCAAAAGGAAAATAGTTAGCTGCCAAAGGGGTCGTAG